>NC_140939.1:112394554-112446932 GCF_014529385.1 Adiantum capillus-veneris | reverse complement strand
ATTCTTTAGGCGAAAAAAACCTCTAGAGTAGGCCACAAACCTTGCACGGGTCTTTAGAAGAGGTCCAAAGACTCTTTTCCTCAATGTGCATAATCCTGTATAAAATGCTTCCTCAAATGGTTGCATGTAAAAAGATGGCAGAAACATCTAGTCGTAGAAAACATCAAATAGGGATAAATCCCATGGATGGATTTATCACTCGGCTGGCTTGAGAGATCATTAACAAAGCCCTTTACTCCCCTCAAGAATGACATCCGAGTCACACACTGGTTTGCTATGCCGCCGTGGAATGTTCCCAAGCATATCATTTGCATTCTGTCTATAATGATCAATATGGCACACGCTATGTTGGGAATACCCCTTAAAAGGGCTTGATGGCACCCATTACGGCTAAATTCACCATATAGTCATAAGTTGCAACTCCTTTCTGTAGAATATGCATTCTAGGGCGGTTTATCCTTGTAATATATGATATAATAGCCAACTCTAACTCGGGTACCGGGTAATAAAGAGGATCTTCACCTGGACCATTCACAAGTACAAGTAACATTAAGTAACCAACCGGGGTGCTTCTTCACACAACCCATTCTCCATCTATTCTCTATATTATATCCTTGCTTGGATCTTTCGCTTTTGCTTCTTTTTCTCTTGGATATCCCTCTTTGATCACGTGCTCTTTGATTGAGTAGATACTCGACTTCGTCGGAAGATATGATAGGGATTACTTTTGCCAGTCACATTAGTTTGCCGTCACATTAGTTTTCTTAGGAATGGGCTGGCCCACATTCACTAAGTGAGAACCATTCCATTGTCCCTTTTTGGAACATCCTCTTTCTTTACGATGGCTTCTTGCAACTCCTTTCTTGCCTTTATGAATGATGAGGGTTGTAGCTATTGCGAGTGTTAGCTTTGGCAAGTGTTAGTAGCACTTCAGGATCCTACTAGCCTTCGTGTGCTCTTGTAGCATCATACCTCCACGGACTGTAAACATTATTTCTCCTGTGCAAGCTCTTCTGGCATATCTTCTTCTATTGTTGGACCCTCCTTAGCCTTTAGCTCCTCCTTGATCTTTCACAGTTGTGTGTTAGAATCATCTATCTTGGATCGCGTTTTGAATTCCTAGTATTTTTGCTCCCATAGGCCTCTGCTCAATTGTTTTTCAATTTTGGGTTCCCTCTAAACCCTTAACTCGATTGATCTTGAACTTGGATCCTTCTTTCAACAGTTGTTAGCCGTGTGTTGGACACATTCAGTTGAACCTTCACTCGTAGAGATTGTTGGATCATTATTTGCATGACATTGTAGCGCCACAAACTTGCATGGATAAATCCCTTCAACATAGACCTTTCAACCCTTTTATTAACAATTAGTTTAGACTATCAATACTCTCAAGACCTCAAACACCTTCGAAGGTGGAGAGAGCTAGCAGGGAATGAGGGTAGGGAAGAGGAAGAAGAAACATTCGTAGGAGAAAGAATTAGTTCCTCACTTATCATACTCTTGTTGCTAGCATACATAATAGCATAGTAATGAAGAAGAAGGAGATGGCAAGCTTAAGCATTGAAGCATGGCTCTTGGTTGGATTTGCACTCCATAGCCAAGAGTGTTGGTGTAGGCTCTCAACCTCTACTTGCTTGGAGAGGGAGATCTTGCACTTTGCATATCACACAATGAGAGTGCTCGTGAGTGTGTGTGGGTGAGTATACCCCCTAGGCACCCACCCCCCTAGCTTGCTTGGGTCGACCCCCCTTGTAGCTCATGCCTAAACTCATTGGACCACTCTAGGCCTAGCCAATCACAAGCAGGAGCCATTACAAGCAACAAGGGTAGCCTTGGGACAAGTGTCCCCCTTTCCCCTTTGAGAGAGAGGACTTGATAAATGCTAAAACAATTAGATAAATTCATGTAATTTATCATTGGACCCCTTTGAAGCCTAGCCAATAGGCTTCAAGCAACACATGAAGGTAACATGGGTAGGGCCTGACATGTGTCCTTGCTGCCTCTTCAAGATGGGCTTCCCTTGTGTGTGTGAGTGGGTGTTCTCTCTCTAGGCTCTAGGAAAAGGGCTTGCCCCCCCTCTTGTAGGAATGCTTTTGACTTTTAGGTGATCAAGCACCTTACTCACCAAGCATGACAAAGCACTTGAACTAGGGGGTTCCCACAAGCATCTCAGGCAAGCTTCTCAAGGCACCTCAAGTACTTTAATCATGCAGCAAGTCAAGCACACTCAAGCATGGAGCCAGTCAAGCACCTCAAGCATGAAAAACACCTCAAGCATGACAAGCACCTCAAGCAGGACAAGCACCTCGAGCTTGGCCGGGTTCCCACCTCAAGCTCAGCCCTAGCTTACTTAAGGTCAAAAGGACTTTTACACACATTTATTGGAGGTCTTCAATGAAGCTAACCCTAAGGTCTTATGCTCCATTGGTTAGCCTTGCTCTTTGATAGACCATCTCCCTTTTGGGCCCCTTTACATTGGCCCCGTGTTGAGATAGATCTAAAAGCACATACCTATATCTTAACACTTGTTCCCGTTTATTCTCCCACATTAAGTGATCAATTTAATATGAAAAAATCATTTGGGTTAGTTAGATATTAGATTTTATGACATTACCTCTCTCTTGAAATCATAGTCGTCCTCGACTATGAGGTAGAAGAGATAAAGTCTTAGTCATTAGTCAATCGTACTTAGCGGGTAAAGGATCCCTTTTTACCCTACGACATCTTTCCAAGATGGATGACTAATCCATTTGGTGCTTGGGAGACATAGCTGCCGCAAGCATGTCTGCTCTTTAGTCCATTTCATTCTCCCAAAGTAGAGTGACAAATTCTACTTGGTGTTTGAGAGACGTCGTCATCACAAACATGATTCTAAGCATGCATACTAGTTAAATTTGTGCACAATTAAAAAGAGGACTAGTCATATAAGACAAAAACATGAGTTATTTAAAAGAAATTTGTACATTTGCTTACTCTAATGTAGCATTGTAAGCATTGACAAGGTTCATACTATCCTTAAGTTGTACTCCTTGCATCCATTTAGCATCTTCAAAAGGATAATTTTTGAACTTAATAAGATACCGTCGGATAATCTTACCATGTCGTAGTACCTTGTCTTCATGCCGAAGGATAGCTTCGGTTGTAGCACCTCTTCTTGGTCTTCAACTTCGGGAGGGTCTTCAATAATTGGTTGAATTGGTGGCTCTCCTTTGTAGGGCTTAAGTAAGCTTACATGAAAGGCATTGTGTATAAGCCAATGGTTGGGCAACTTGAGTTGATAAGCCGTCTCATTGATAGGCTTCAAGATTTGGAAAGGACCATAGTATCTTTTGCTAGTTTAGCATAATACTTTTGATGGCCCGTAGGATTTTTGCCCGTCGTTTGCCTTAATCGAGCCTTAGGAAACTTGAGTAAGACCCAATCATTTTCTTTGAACATTAAGGCTCTTCTGTGCTTATCAGCAGCAGCTTTTTGCCTTTGTTGAGAGATGGCTATAGCCTCCCTAATCTTTTGAAAAGATTCTTGTAGGTCACGGCTATACTCATCGGCGACGAAGATCTTCCCATGTACTTTCAGTAGCAAGGGACTTTTAGGTCTTCCTTCTATGATCTCAAAAGGTGCTTTGCCCGTAGAAGTATGTACAATATTATTGTAGGCATACTCTACTAGCGGTAAATACTTTTCCCATTGTGAGCGTTGATCTACTTCGGTAACATAAGTCTTGAGTAGATTGAGTATCGTAAGATTGGCTATCTCACTTTGGCCATCCGTTTGTGGGTGATAGGCTGAAGAGAAATTCAATCTTGTTCCTAGATTTTCAAAAAGACCTTTCCAGAATTACTGGTCATTCTAGGATCTCTATCTGACACGATGGATGTGGGTAATCCATGGTGTTTGAAAATCTGAGATATGAAGAGAGTTGCCATTTGATGTGCCTTAATAGTCTTTTTGACAGGAATAAAATGTGCTTGCTTGCTAAACCTGTCGACTATTGTCCATATTCCTGTATTCCCATGGATAGACTTGGGTAATCCAAAGATGAAATCCATGGATATACTCTCCCATGGTGAATTTGGAATAGGCAATGGCTGGAGTAATCCAGGTTGCTTCCCTCTATCATACTTGGTCTTTTGGCATACTACACATTTTGAAACATACTCTTGTATGTCCACTTTCATGGTAGGCCAATAGAAATACGTCTCTACTCCTCGGAGAGTAGGTTGAATACCTCTATGCCCTGCATATGGAGGAGCATGGGATTCATACATAACCTTATCACGAAGGGAATGGGTAACACATAGCCTATTGCCGTGGAGAAGATAACCATCCTGCAAGGTGAATGGTTCCTCTTTCTTCCCCAAAGCAAGGGCTGACATTATGTCTCTAAAGTCAGGGTCAGTAGCATACTCATGTATCATAGAGGATAGATCATTGTGAGTAGCTATAGACACCGCATTAACTTTTGGTCGTCGTGAAAGTGCATCGGCAACTTGATTGTGCTTACCAGCTATGTGAGCAATATGGAAATTAAATTGCGAAAGAAAATTTTCCCACCTCATTTGTTTGTCGGAAAGCTTGGTTTGCGTCATGAAATACTTGAGACTTTGGTGGTCGGTTCGTAGGATAAATGGAGTCCCCAATAGGTAGTGCTTCCATGTGTTTAGGGCATGTAGAACAGCTAAAAGCTCTTTCTCATAAATGCCCAAGACTCGTTCATCACCATTGAGCCTTCGGCTCTCATATGCTATGGCATGCCCTTCTTGAAGCAAAACCGCTCCAAGGCAATCACCACAAGCATCACATTGGACCTCAAATGGCTTTGAGAGATCCGGAAGCACGAGGACTGGTTGGGAAGTAAGCTTCTCTTTGAGTTTTTCAAAAGCATTTTGCTCCTTAGCAGTCCATACAAACTTAACGTTCTTCTTGGTTAAGTCGTGTAGTGGTCCTGCTACTTGAGAGAATTTTGCTATGAAGCGTCTATAGTATGCACACATACCAATAAAGCTTCTTAGCTCATGTAGATTCCTTGGGTTAGGCCATGATTTTATTACCTCTAACTTTGATGGATCCATACGAATACCATCGTGAGAGATAATATGGCCTAGATATTGAATCTCTTGAAGGAAGAATTCACTTTTCTTTTGGTTGAGAAAAAGTTTGTTCTCCCTCAAGGCTTGAAAAATCACTTGGAGATGTTGCTTATGTTCCTCCAAAGACTTGGAGTAGATGATGATATCATCGAAGAACACTCCAGTGAATTTTCGATATGGTCTAAAAATTTTCTCCAGCAAACGATTGAACGTAGCTGGTGCATTAGTCAAGCCAAAAGGCATGACTAGATATTCATAAAGACCAAATGTTGTGCGAAACGCGGTCTTTAAGATATCCTCATCCACTATCCTTATTTGGTAGCCACTCTTAAGGTCAATCCTACTAAAGTAGGTAGAGCCTTGTAGCTTATCAAACAGATCTTCTACCCGAGGTACGGGAAATCTGTTTTTGATAGTGATATGGTTTAGTGCTCGATAGTCCACACACATACGGTATGTACCATCTTTTTTTTGCACTAAAAGGACTGGAGAACAAAAGGGAGAGGAACTAGGCCTCACCATCCCTTTGTCTACCAGCTCTTGTACTTGCCTCATGATCTCCTCTTGTTGAGCTTGTGAGACTCGATAAGGAGGTTTGTTAGGCGGTGAGCTTCCTGGAAGGAGCTCAATACGATGGTCATCATCCCCTCGTTTTGGAGGTAGGTCCATAGGGATATCATCGATGAATACATCTTGGAATCCTTTTAGAAAAGTAGACAAGTTTAACTCTTCTTGATTCCTATCATTTTCATTTGATGAAACATTATTAGCTTTTAGAGACTCTTTGACATAAATCATGTACGCAGAAACTGAGCTCTTCATTGATTTATCAAAAGAAAGAGGATTTACAAGTGGAATAGTGCGACCACGCTCATTAGCATCTATATACATGTTCTTTCCCCTGTAGGTGAAGTAAATTCTCCTTTCAGGGAACTTCATGTTGGCAGCCATGCGATCAAACCATGGTGCCCCTAGGATAACATCCTGATGTTGGAGGGGAGAGATGAAGAAGTCTTCTTTGTCGACATAGCTTTGGACATGAAGCTTCAACTTCCCAATCAAGGGAGTAACGGAGGCTTGTTGTCCCTTGAAAGCTGCATCAGCTGTTACTATATCTCCCATCTCAAAAGCTTGAATGCCCAACTTGGTGGCCAACTCTATTGATATGAAGTTGAGAGTAGAGCCAGGGTCAAACAAGATGAAGGCATCATGCTCTCTTACCTTTCCCCAAGCATAGGAGAGTGATGATCCTTTGCAATGAGCATCCTCTTTTGGAGCTTTGATGGTGGAAGCCCTAGGAGTCTCATTGCGAGTATTCTTCTTGGGGCAAGAACGATAGCCATGTCCTTGCTCCCCACACTTGAAACACTTATGGTCCTTGCGAAAAGCTTCAAGCTCTTCAGGAGAGAGTTTGTTTTTACCTTTGTAAACTCCCTTCTCCTTGGACTGATTGTTGTTGTTGTTGTTGGAAGTGCCTTGGGAATTATTTTGAGCATTGGATTTTCCCTTTGCATCATTTTTATCTTTGTTTTCCATGGGCTTGACATTACGTCTTGCCCCTTGATGGAAATTGATGCGTGAAGCAACCATGGTGTGGTGGATTACTTCGGTAATAGTACCGGGCCGTTGAGAGTTGATATATTCGGCCATCTCTTCAGGTAATCCCGCACAGAATTGTTGTCTTTGCTCGGCAAAGTCTATCTTTTGAAAGACAGTAGCTTTGAGATCTAGACCGCCTTCTTCGTGGAGCCACATCTTCAGAAGAACTTAGACTTTCATTGCTTTCTTTCTCTTTGGATTCCTCCTCTCGAATGGGAGAGAGTCTTCTTTTGGGGGTCTCTTCAAGAGGCCTCCTAAGCTCTCTCTCCTCTTGGAGAGGAAGGGAAATTCCATAGGCACGAAGTTGTTGAGTAACTTCGGCTTGCAAGGTAGGGTTGCCCATAGCTTGTTGCAACCTAGTCACAAGATAATTCACAAACATGGGAGCATCATCATTAGCACCTAGTTCATGTGCAAAATCAAAGCTATGAATGTTCATTCTACTCTCTTGATTATTGTCAGCCATGTTAACAAAATTTTATGTATATACTTAGTGTATGCTTTGGCAATTCAAAACCTTAGTTGCCACTCCTCTTATCCTTCTTTCAACAGTTGTTAGCCGTGTGTTGGACACATTCAGTTGAACCTTCACTCGTAGAGATTGTTGGATCATTATTTGCATGACATTGTAGCGCCACTAACTTGCATGGATAAATCCCTTCAACATACGACCTTTCAACCCTTTTAACAATTAGTTTAGACTATCAATACTCTCAAGCCCAAAGCTATAGGATATGTCTCATCCCTTCCCCTTCAAGACTAATTTTTATCTTCAAAAGTTTCACTCGAAGAATTAGTCCTAAACTTGGGATTTTTCTTTCCTCAAAGTATCCTTACTCGTTCGTTCGCATGTAGAGCACTCTTCCAAAGAAGACATCTTCTCACCTTACCAATCTCTCTTTAGAAGCATTACATGTCAGGTTCACTTTTCTCGAGTGTCTAGTATTTTATCAGGCTCATGAGGAAGAGAGCGAGTAGTAGTGAGCTCTATAATTCGATCATCTTGGACCGAATCACTAAATCCCATGGTCTTTTCTTAAGCTTACGAGCATGGAGAACTGCGTGAATTCCACTCGTCTCCGGTAGTTGGAGATTGTGAGCTCTATAGATGTGCTATCTTCTTAAATATGGTGTGAAAGACCGCAATACCTAGGAGATAACTTTGGACATACTCCTCTTTTTTGTCGTCTCTCATTTTCCAGCCCACCTTAAGATAAACTTGTTCTCCTTCCTCAAAGGTGAGAGGTCCTCCTATGAGGATTTAGCATAAGCCCTAGCTCTGTCTTGAGCTTTCCTAATGCTTCTTTGTGCAAGTTTAAGCATTAAAATTGTGTCTTCTATGAAATATTTAGCTGCTCTAACGTTCTTTTTGCAGTCTCACAGTCACCAAACAACATGCAAATAAAAAAAATAGTACTATACTTTATCCTTATTTTTAGCGGGTCAAAATCAATGTTTAATTAAGGTATCCTACTACTTAAGGAATGTTGACTTCTACCTGACCTTCTTGTGACTCGCTCTACGAGCTATTTGTCATCGTATCTTGTGGTTAAGGCATGCGTTTGATGACAAACCATCAGTCAGTCGTGTTAGAAAGACTTACATCAATGTGAAGAGCCTTCACTTGTGAATGCATACAACGCACAAAATCGAAATGCTACAACAAATGTTGAAGAAATGAGTAGATGAAGCTTGGAGATACACATAGCTCGGTGTCATATACTCGACAGAGTTTCATGTCGCTAATAATACCTTATCAAGGCAGGTTGCAAAAGTGACCTTTATTCTTTGGCCAAATTTTAGGATTTGGCCCTTGGCTCAAAACGGCTGAAGGCTTCGACAAAATGAGTGCAAGGAAAAGTAACAAATACAAACCAAAAGCTGGTAGGGAAAGCTCAATAACATCTACCTATATCTTTATCCAATCTAATTAAAAATTGTAAGTTTGGATGACAAGCTCAAGCGGCTAACATCAAATATTAATGTAGAGAATCACAAGGCATTATCTTCAACTAGAATCGGCATATATAAGGCTTAGCCCCGCTAACATTCCCCCTCCTAGGTAGTGTCATCTCTTCACACGATGGTCAAGGTGCTAGATAGCGTGTTCAAGTTTCGGCCTTCTCTTTCTTCTATTGGTCGATCCAACCGTTCTTGCTACTTCATCCGAAGTTATTTTATCTTTCTTGTACATGGACCCTTGAATGATGCTATTCTTTAGCTAAAAAACCTCTAGAGTAGGCCACAAACCTTGCACTGGGGTTCTTTAGAAGAGGTCCAAAGACTCTTTTCCTCAATGTGCATAATCCTGTATAAAATGCTTCCTCAAATGGTTGCATGTAAAAAGATGGCAGAAACATCTAGTCGTAGAAACATCAAATAGGGATAAATCCCATGGATGGATTTATCACTTGGCTGGCTTGAGAGATCATTAACAAAGCCCTTTACTCCCCTCCAAGAATGACATCCGAGTCACACTGGTTTGCTATGCCCGTGGAATGTTCCCAAGCATATCATTTGCATTCTGTCTATAATGATCAATATGGCACACGCTATGTTGGGAATACCCCTTAAAAGGGCTTGATGGCACCCATTACGGTTAAATTCACCATATAGTCATAAGTTGCAACTCCTTTCTGTAGAATATGCATTCTAGGGCGGTTCATCCTTGTAATATATGATATAATAGCCAACTTCTAACTCGGGGTACCGGGTAATAAAGAGGATCTTCACCTGGACCATTCACAAGTACAAGTAACATGAAGTAACCGGGGTGCTTCTTCACACAACCCATTCTCCATCTATTCTCTATATTATATCCTTGCTTGGATCTTTCGCTTTTGCTTCTTTTTCTCTTGGATATCCCTCTTTGATCACGTGCTCTTTGATTGAGTAGATACTCGACTTCGTCGGAAGATATGATAGGGATTACTTTTGCCAGTCACATTAGTTTTCTTGGGAATGGGCTGCCCCACATTCATTAAGTGAGAACCCATTCCATTGTCCCTTTTTGGAACATCCTCTTTCTTTACGATGGCTTCTTGCAGCTCCTTTTTTGCCTTTATGAATGATGAGGGTTGTAGCTATTGCGACGTGTTAGCTTTTGCGAGTGTTAGTAGCACTTCAGGATCCTACTAGCCTTCGTGTGCTCTTGTAGCATCATACCTCCACGGACTGTAAACATTCTTTCTCCTGTGCAAGCTCTTCTGGCATATCTTCTTCTATTGTTGGACCCTTAGCCTTTAGCTCCTCCTTGATCTTTCACAGTTGTGTGTTAGAATCATCTATCTTGGATCGCATTTTGAATTCCTAGTATTTTTGCTCCATAGGCCTCTGCTCAATTGATTTTTCAATTTTGGGTTCCCTCTAAACCCTTAACTCGATTGACCTTGAACTTGGATCCTTCTTTCAACAGTTGTTAGCCGTGTGTTGGACACATTCAGTTGAACTTTCACTCGTAGAGATTGTTGGATCATTATTTGCATGACATTGTAGCGCCACTAACTTGCATGGATAAATCCCTTCAACATACGACCTTTCAACCCTTTTAACAATTAGTTTAGACTATCAATACTCTCAAGCCCAAAGCTATAGGATATGTCTCATCCCTTCCCCTTCAAGACTAATTTTTATCTTCAAAAGTTTCAATCGAAGAATTAGTCCTAAACTTGGGATTTTTCTTTCTTCAGAGTATCCTTACTCGTTCGTTCGCATGTAGAGCACTCTTCCAAAGAAGACATCTTCTCACCTTACCAATCTCTCTTTAGAAGCATTACATGTCAGGTTCACTTTTCTCGAGTGTCAAGTATTTTATCAGGCTCATGAGGAAGAGAGCGAGTAGTAGTGAGCTCTATAATTCGATCATCTTGGACCGAATCACTAAATCCCATGGTCTTTTCTTAAGCTTACGAGCATGGAGAACTGCGTGAATTCCACTCGTCTCCGGTAGTTGGAGATTGTGAGCTCTATAGATGTGCTATCTTCTTAAATATGGTGTGAAAGACCGCAATACCTAGGAGATAACTTTGGACATACTCCTCTTTTTTGTCGTCTCTAATTTTCCAGCCCACCTTAAGATAAACTTGTTCTCCTTCCTCGAAGGTGAGAGGTCCTCCTATGAGGATTTAGCATAAGCCCTAGCTCTGTCTTGAGCTTTCCTAATGCTTCTTTGTGCAAGTTTAAGCATCAAAATTGTGTCTTCTATGAAATATTTAGCTGCTCTAACGTTCTTTTTGCAGTCTCACAGTCACCAAACAACATGCAAATAAAAAAAATAGTACTATACTTTATCCTTATTTTTAGCGGGTCAAAATCAATGTTTAATTAAGGTATCCTACTACTTAAGGAATGTTGACTTCTACCTGACCTTCTTGTGACTCGCTCTACGAGCTATTTGTCATCGTATCTTGTGGTTAAGGCATGCGTTTGATGACAAACCATCAGTCAGTCGTGTTAGAAAGACTTACATCAATGTGAAGAGCCTTCACTTGTGAATGCATACAACGCACAAAATCGAAATGCTACAACAAATGTTGAAGAAATGAGTAGATGAAGCTTGGAGATACACATAGCTCGGTGTCATATACTCGACAGAGTTTCATGTCGCTAATAATACCTTATCAAGGCAGGTTGCAAAAGTGACCTTTATTCTTTGGCCAAATTTTAGGATTTGGCCCTTGGCTCAAAACGGCTGAAGGCTTCGACAAAATGAGTGCAAGGAAAAGTAACAAATACAAACCAAAAGCTGGTAGGGAAAGCTCAATAACATCTACCTATATCTTTATCCAATCTAATTAAAAATTGTAAGTTTGGATGACAAGCTCAAGCGGCTAACATCAAATATTAATGTAGAGAATCACAAGGCATTATCTTCAACTAGAATCGGCATATATAAGGCTTAGCCCCGCTAGCATTCCCCCTCCTAGGTAGTGTCATCTCTTCACACGATGGTCAAGGTGCTAGATAGCGTGTTCAAGTTTCGGCCTTCTCTTTCTTCTATTGGTCGATCCAACCGTTCTTGCTACTTCATCCGAAGTTATTTTATCTTTCTTGTACATGGACCCTTGAATGATGCTATTCTTTAGCTAAAAAACCTCTAGAGTAGGCCACAAACCTTGCACTGGGGTTCTTTAGAAGAGGTCCAAAGACTCTTTTCCTCAATGTGCATAATCCTGTATAAAATGCTTCCTCAAATGGTTGCATGTAAAAAGATGGCAGAAACATCTAGTCGTAGAAACATCAAATAGGGATAAATCCCATGGATGGATTTATCACTTGGCTGGCTTGAGAGATCATTAACAAAGCCCTTTACTCCCCTCCAAGAATGACATCCGAGTCACACTGGTTTGCTATGCCCGTGGAATGTTCCCAAGCATATCATTTGCATTCTGTCTATAATGATCAATATGGCACACGCTATGTTGGGAATACCCCTTAAAAGGGCTTGATGGCACCCATTACGGTTAAATTCACCATATAGTCATAAGTTGCAACTCCTTTCTGTAGAATATGCATTCTAGGGCGGTTCATCCTTGTAATATATGATATAATAGCCAACTTCTAACTCGGGGTACCGGGTAATAAAGAGGATCTTCACCTGGACCATTCACAAGTACAAGTAACATGAAGTAACCGGGGTGCTTCTTCACACAACCCATTCTCCATTTATTCTCTATATTATATCCTTGCTTGGATCTTTCGCTTTTGCTTCTTTTTCTCTTGGATATCCCTCTTTGATCACGTGCTCTTTGATTGAGTAGATACTCGACTTCGTCGGAAGATATGATAGGGATTACTTTTGCCAGTCACATTAGTTTTCTTGGGAATGGGCTGCCCCACATTCATTAAGTGAGAACCCATTCCATTGTCCCTTTTTGGAACATCCTCTTTCTTTACGATGGCTTCTTGCAGCTCCTTTTTTGCCTTTATGAATGATGAGGGTTGTAGCTATTGCGACGTGTTAGCTTTTGCGAGTGTTAGTAGCACTTCAGGATCCTACTAGCCTTCGTGTGCTCTTGTAGCATCAACCTCCACGGACTGTAAACATTCTTTCTCCTGTGCAAGCTCTTCTGGCATATCTTCTTCTATTGTTGGACCCTTAGCCTTTAGCTCCTCCTTGATCTTTCACAGTTGTGTGTTAGAATCATCTATCTTGGATCGCAGTTTGAATTCCTAGTATTTTTGCTCCATAGGCCTCTGCTCAATTGATTTTTCAATTTTGGGTTCCCTCTAAACCCTTAACTCGATTGATCTTGAACTTGGATCCTTCTTTCAACAGTTGTTAGCCGTGTATTGGACACATTCAGTTGAACCTTCACTCGTAGAGATTGTTGGATCATTATTTGCATGACATTGTAGCGCCACTAACTTGCATGGATAAATCCCTTCAACATACGACCTTTCAACCCTTTTAACAATTAGTTTAGACTATCAATACTCTCAAGCCCAAAGCTATAGGATATGTCTCATCCCTTCCCCTTCAAGACTAATTTTTATCTTCAAAAGTTTCACTCGAAGAATTAGTCCTAAACTTGGGATTTTTCTTTCTTCAAAGTATCCTTACTCGTTCGTTCGCATGTAGAGCACTCTTCCAAAGAAGACATCTTCTCACCTTACCAATCTCTCTTTAGAAGCATTACATGTCAGGTTCACTTTTCTCGAGTGTCTAGTATTTTATCAGGCTCATGAGGAAGAGAGCGAGTAGTAGTGAGCTCTATAATTCGATCATCTTGGACCGAATCACTAAATCCCATGGTCTTTTCTTAAGCTTACGAGCATGGAGAACTGCGTGAATTCCACTCGTCTCCGGTAGTTGGAGATTGTGAGCTCTATAGATGTGCTATCTTCTTAAATATGGTGTGAAAGACCGCAATACCTAGGAGATAACTTTGGACATACTCCTCTTTTTTGTCGTCTCTCATTTTCCAGCCCACCTTAAGATAAACTTGTTCTCCTTCCTCGAAGGTGAGAGGTCCTCCTATGAGGATTTAGCATAAGCCCTAGCTCTGTCTTGAGCTTTCCTAATGCTTCTTTGTGCAAGTTTAAGCATCAAAATTGTGTCTTCTATGAAATATTTAGCTGCTCTAACGTTCTTTTTGCAGTCTCACAGTCACCAAACAACATGCAAATAAAAAAAATAGTACTATACTTTATCCTTATTTTTAGCGGGTCAAAATCAATGTTTGATTAAGGTATCCTACTACTTAAGGAATGTTGACTTCTACCTGACCTTCTTGTGACTCGCTCTACGAGCTATTTGTCATCGTATCTTGTGGTTAAGGCATGCGTTTGATGACAAACCATCAGTCAGTCGTGTTAGAAAGACTTACATCAATGTGAAGAGCCTTCACTTGTGAATGCATACAACGCACAAAATCGAAATGCTACAACAAATGTTGAAGAAATGAGTAGATGAAGCTTGGAGATACACATAGCTCGGTGTCATATACTCGACAGAGTTTCATGTCGCTAATAATACCTTATCAAGGCAGGTTGCAAAAGTGACCTTTATTCTTTGGCCAAATTTTAGGATTTGGCCCTTGGCTCAAAACGGCTGAAGGCTTCGACAAAATGAGTGCAAGGAAAAGTAACAAATACAAACCAAAAGCTGGTAGGGAAAGCTCAATAACATCCACCTATATCTTTATCCAATCTAATTAAAAATTGTAAGTTTGGATGACAAGCTCAAGCGGCTAACATCAAATATTAATGTAGAGAATCACAAGGCATTATCTTCAACTAGAATCGGCATATATAAGGCTTAGCCCCGCTAACATTCCCCCTCCTAGGTAGTGTCATCTCTTCACACGATGGTCAAGGTGCTAGATAGCGTGTTCAAGTTTCGGCCTTCTCTTTCTTCTATTGGTCGATCCAACCGTTCTTGCTACTTCATCCGAAGTTATTTTATCTTTCTTGTACATGGACCCTTGAGTGATGCTATTCTTTAGCTAAAAAACCTCTAGAGTAGGCCAACGATACTCCCCAGGCGGGATACTTAACGCTAAGTTAGCTACAGCACTTAGGGGTTGATACGCGCAGCGCAGCGATTAATCTCCATCGTTTACGGACAGGGGTATTTGGTAATAATTATGAAGTTGATGTTTTTTTGTTTCTTTTGCCGCTATCATGCCATGGCACGGTAGCTACCGAACTATGTAGAAAGCCACAAACCTTGCACTGGGGTTCTTTAGAAGAGGTCCAAAGACTCTTTTCCTCAATGTGCATAATCCTGTATAAAATGCTTCCTCAAATGGTTGCATGTAAAAAGATGGCAGAAACATCTAGTCGTAGAAACATCAAATAGGGATAAATCCCATGGATGGATTTATCACTTGGCTGGCTTGAGAGATCATTAACAAAGCCCTTTACTCCCCTCCAAGAATGACATCCGAGTCACACTGGTTTGCTATGCCCCGTGGAATGTTCCCAAGCATATCATTTGCATTCTGTCTATAATGATCAATATGGCACACGCTATGTTGGGAATACCCCTTAAAAGGGCTTGATGGCACCCATCACGGTTAAATTCACCATATAGTCATAAGTTGCAACTCCTTTCTGTAGAATATGCATTCTAGGGCGGTTCATCCTTGTAATATATGATATAATAGCCAACTTCTAACTCGGGGTACCGGGTAATAAAGAGGATCTTCACCTGGACCATTCACAAGTACAAGTAACATGAAGTAACCGGGGTGCTTCTTCACACAACCCATTCTCCATCTATTCTCTATATTATATCCTTGCTTGGATCTTTCGCTTTTGCTTCTTTTTCTCTTGGATATCCCTCTTTGATCACGTGCTCTTTGATTGAGTAGATACTCGACTTCGTCGGAAGATATGATAGGGATTACTTTTGCCAGTCACATTAGTTTTCTTGGGAATGGGCTACCCCACATTCATTAAGTGAGAACCCATTCCATTGTCCCTTTTTGGAACATCCTCTTTCTTTACGATGGCTTCTTGCAGCTCCTTTTTTGCCTTTATGAATGATGAGGGTTGTAGCTATTGCGACGTGTTAGCTTTTGCGAGTGTTAGTAGCACTTCAGGATCCTACTAGCCTTCGTGTGCTCTTGTAGCATCATACCTCCACGGACTGTAAACATTATTTCTCATGTGCAAGCTCTTCTGGCATATCTTCTTCTATTGTTGGACCCTTAGCCTTTAGCTCCTCCTTGATCTTTCACAGTTGTGTGTTAGAATCATCTATCTTGGATCGCATTTTGAATTCCTAGTATTTTTGCTCCATAGGCCTCTGCTCAATTGATTTTTCAATTTTGGGTTCCGTCTAAACCCTTAACTCGATTGATCTTGAACTTGGATCCTTCTTTCAACAGTTGTTAGCCGTGTGTTGGACACATTCAGTTGAACCTTCACTCGTAGAGATTGTTGGATCATTATTTGCATGACATTGTAGCGCCACTAACTTGCATGGATAAATCCCTTCAACATACGACCTTTCAACCCTTTTATTAACAATTAGTTTAGACTATCAATACTCTCAAGCCCAAAGCTATAGGATATGTCTCATCCCTTCCCCTTCAAGACTAATTTTTATCTTCAAAAGTTTCACTCGAAGAATTAGTCCTAAACTTGGGATTCTTCTTTCTTCAAAGTATCCTTACTCGTTCGTTCGCATGTAGAGCACTCTTCCAAAGAAGACATCTTCTCACCTTACCAATCTCTCTTTAGAAGCATTACATGTCAGGTTCACTTTTCTCGAGTGTCTAGTATTTTATCAGGCTCATGAGGAAGAGAGCGAGTAGTAGTGAGCTCTATAATTCGATCATCTTGGACCGAATCACTAAATCCCATGGTCTTTTCTTAAGCTTACGAGCATGGAGAACTGCGTGAATTCCACTCGTCTCCGGTAGTTGGAGATTGTGAGCTCTATAGATGTGCTATCTTCTTAAATATGGTGTGAAAGACCGCAATACCTAGGAGATAACTTTGGACATACTCCTCTTTTTTGTCGTCTCTAATTTTCTAGCCACCTTAAGATAAACTTGTTCTCCTTCCTCAAAGGTGAGAGGTCCTCCTATGAGGATTTAGCATAAGCCCTAGCTCTGTCTCGAGCTTTCCTAATGCTTCTTTGTGCAAGTTTAAGCATCAAAATTGTGTCTTCTATGAAATATTTAGCTGCTCTAACGTTCTTTTTGCAGTCTCACAGTCACCAAACAACATGCAAATAAAAAAAATAGTACTATACTTTATCCTTATTTTTAGCGGGTCAAAATCAATGTTTGATTAAGGTATCCTACTACTTAAGGAATGTTGACTTCTACCTGACCTTCTTGTGACTCGCTCTACGAGCTATTTGTCATCGTATCTTGTGGTTAAGGCATGCGTTTGATGACAAACCATCAGTCAGTCGTGTTAGAAAGACTTACATCAATGTGAAGAGCCTTCACTTGTGAATGCATACAACGCACAAAATCGAAATGCTACAACAAATGTTGAAGAAATGAGTAGATGAAGCTTGGAGATACACATAGCTCGGTGTCATATACTCGACAGAGTTTCATGTCGCTAATAATACCTTATCAAGGCAGGTTGCAAAAGTGACCTTTATTCTTTGGCCAAATTTTAGGATTTGGGCCTTGGCTCAAAACGGCTGAAGGCTTCGACAAAATGAGTGCAAGGAAAAGTAACAAATACAAACCAAAAGCTGGTAGGGAAAGCTCAATAACATCGACCTATATCTTTATCCAATCTAATTAAAAATTGTAAGTTTGGATGACAAGCTCAAGCGGCTAACATCAAATATTAATGTAGAGAATCACAAGGCATTATCTTCAACTAGAATCGGCATATATAAGGCTTAGCCCCGCTAGCATTCCCCCTCCTAGGTAGTGTCATCTCTTCACACGATGGTCAAGGTGCTAGATAGCGTGTTCAAGTTTCGGCCTTCTCTTTCTTCTATTGGTCGATCCAACCGTTCTTGCTACTTCATCCGAAGTTATTTTATCTTTCTTGTACATGGACCCTTGAATGATGCTATTCTTTAGCTAAAAAACCTCTAGAGTAGGCCACAAACCTTGCACTGGGGTTCTTTAGAAGAGGTCCAAAGACTCTTTTCCTCAATGTGCATAATCCTGTATAAAATGCTTCCTCAAATGGTTGCATGTAAAAAGATGGCAGAAACATCTAGTCGTAGAAACATCAAATAGGGATAAATCCCATGGATGGATTTATCACTGGGCTGGCTTGAGAGATCATTAACAAAGCCCTTTACTCCCCTCCAAGAATGACATCCGAGTCACACTGGTTTGCTATGCCCCGTGGAATGTTCCCAAGCATATCATTTGCATTTGTCTATAATGATCAATATGGCACACGCTATGTTGGGAATACCCCTTAAAAGGGCTTGATGGCACCCATTACGGTTAAATTCACCATATAGTCATAAGTTGCAACTCCTTTCTGTAGAATATGCATTCTAGGGCGGTTCATCCTTGTAATATATGATATAATAGCCAACTTCTAACTCGGGGTACCGGGTAATAAAGAGGATCTTCACCTGGACCATTCACAAGTACAAGTAACATGAAGTAACCAACCGGGGTGCTTCTTCACACAACCCATTCTCCATTTATTCTCTATATTATATCCTTGCTTGGATCTTTCGCTTTTGCTTCTTTTTCTCTTGGATATCCCTCTTTGATCACGTGCTCTTTGATTGAGTAGATACTCGACTTCGTCGGAAGATATGATAGGGATTACTTTTGCCAGTCACATTAGTTTTCTTGGGAATGGGCTGGCCCACATTCACTAAGTGAGAACCCATTCCATTGTCCCTTTTTGGAACATCCTCTTTCTTTACGATGGCTTCTTGCAGCTCCTTTTTTGCCTTTATGAATGATGAGGGTTGTAGCTATTGCGACGTGTTAGCTTTTGCGAGTGTTAGTAGCACTTCAGGATCCTACTAGCCTTCGTGTGCTCTTGTAGCATCATACCTCCACGGACTGTAAACATTATTTCTCATGTGCAAGCTCTTCTGGCATATCTTCTTCTATTGTTGGACCCTTAGCCTTTAGCTCCTCCTTGATCTTTCACAGTTGTGTGTTAGAATCATCTATCTTGGATCGCGTTTTGAATTCCTAGTATTTTTGCTCCATAGGCCTCTGCTCAATTGATTTTTCAATTTTGGGTTCCCTCTAAACCCTTAACTCGATTGATCTTGAACTTGGATCCTTCTTTCAACAGTTGTTAGCCGTGTGTTGGACACATTCAGTTGAACCTTCACTCGTAGAGATTGTTGGATCATTATTTGCATGACATTGTAGCGCCACTAACTTGCATGGATAAATCCCTTCAACATACGACCTTTCAACCCTTTTATTAACAATTAGTTTAGACTATCAATACTCTCAAGCCCAAAGCTATAGGATATGTCTCATCCCTTCCCCTTCAAGACTAATTTTTATCTTCAAAAGTTTCACTCGAAGAATTAGTCCTAAACTTGGGATTTTTCTTTCTTCAAAGTATCCTTACTCGTTCGTTCGCATGTAGAGCACTCTTCCAAAGAAGACATCTTCTCACCTTACCAATCTCTCTTTAGAAGCATTACATGTCAGGTTCACTTTTCTCGAGTGTCTAGTATTTTATCAGGCTCATGAGGAAGAGAGCGAGTAGTAGTGAGCTCTATAATTCGATCATCTTGGACCGAATCACTAAATCCCATGGTCTTTTCTTAAGCTTACGAGCATGGAGAACTGCGTGAATTCCACTCGTCTCCGGTAGTTGGAGATTGTGAGCTCTATAGATGTGCTATCTTCTTAAATATGGTGTGAAAGACCGCAATACCTAGGAGATAACTTTGGACATACTCCTCTTTTTTGTCGTCTCTAATTTTCCAGCCCACCTTAAGATAAACTTGTTCTCCTTCCTCGAAGGTGAGAGGTCGTTCCTATGAGGATTTAGCATAAGCCCTAGCTCTGTCTCGAGCTTTCCTAATGCTTCTTTGTGCAAGTTTAAGCATCAAAATTGTGTCTTCTATGAAATATTTAGCTGCTCTAACGTTCTTTTTGCAGTCTCACAGTCACCAAACAACATGCAAATAAAAAAAATAGTACTATACTTTATCCTTATTTTTAGCGGGTCAAAATCAATGTTTGATTAAGGTATCCTACTACTTAAGGAATGTTGACTTCTACCTGACCTTCTTGTGACTCGCTCTACGAGCTATTTGTCATCGTATCTTGTGGTTAAGGCATGCGTTTGATGACAAACCATCAGTCAGTCGTGTTAGAAAGACTTACATCAATGTGAAGAGCCTTCACTTGTGAATGCATACAACGCACAAAATCGAAATGCTACAACAAATGTTGAAGAAATGAGTAGATGAAGCTTGGAGATACACATAGCTCGGTGTCATATACTCGACAGAGTTTCATGTCGCTAATAATACCTTATCAAGGCAGGTTGCAAAAGTGACCTTTATTCTTTGGCCAAATTTTAGGATTTGGGCCTTGGCTCAAAACGGCTGAAGGCTTCGACAAAATGAGTGCAAGGAAAAGTAACAAATACAAACCAAAAGCTGGTAGGGAAAGCTCAATAACATCTACCTATATCTTTATCCAATCTAATTAAAAATTGTAAGTTTGGATGACAAGCTCAAGCGGCTAACATCAAATATTAATGTAGAGAATCACAAGGCATTATCTTCAACTAGAATCGGCATATATAAGGCTTAGCCCCGCTAGCATTCCCCCTCCTAGGTAGTGTCATCTCTTCACACGATGGTCAAGGTGCTAGATAGCGTGTTCAAGTTTCGGCCTTCTCTTTCTTCTATTGGTCGATCCAACCGTTCTTGCTACTTCATCCGAAGTTATTTTATCTTTCTTGTACATGGACCCTTGAATGATGCTATTCTTTAGCTAAAAAACCTCTAGAGTAGGCCACAAACCTTGCACTGGGGTTCTTTAGAAGAGGTCCAAAGACTCTTTTCCTCAATGTGCATAATCCTGTATAAAATGCTTCCTCAAATGGTTGCATGTAAAAAGATGGCAGAAACATCTAGTCGTAGAAACATCAAATAGGGATAAATCCCATGGATGGATTTATCACTGGGCTGGCTTGAGAGATCATTAACAAAGCCCTTTACTCCCCTCCAAGAATGACATCCGAGTCACACTGGTTTGCTATGCCCCGTGGAATGTTCCCAAGCATATCATTTGCATTTGTCTATAATGATCAATATGGCACACGCTATGTTGGGAATACCCCTTAAAAGGGCTTGATGGCACCCATTACGGTTAAATTCACCATATAGTCATAAGTTGCAACTCCTTTCTGTAGAATATGCATTCTAGGGCGGTTCATCCTTGTAATATATGATATAATAGCCAACTTCTAACTCGGGGTACCGGGTAATAAAGAGGATCTTCACCTGGACCATTCACAAGTACAAGTAACATGAAGTAACCAACCGGGGTGCTTCTTCACACAACCCATTCTCCATTTATTCTCTATATTATATCCTTGCTTGGATCTTTCGCTTTTGCTTCTTTTTCTCTTGGATATCCCTCTTTGATCACGTGCTCTTTGATTGAGTAGATACTCGACTTCGTCGGAAGATATGATAGGGATTACTTTTGCCAGTCACATTAGTTTTCTTGGGAATGGGCTGGCCCACATTCACTAAGTGAGAACCCATTCCATTGTCCCTTTTTGGAACATCCTCTTTCTTTACGATGGCTTCTTGCAGCTCCTTTTTTGCCTTTATGAATGATGAGGGTTGTAGCTATTGCGACGTGTTAGCTTTTGCGAGTGTTAGTAGCACTTCAGGATCCTACTAGCCTTCGTGTGCTCTTGTAGCATCATACCTCCACGGACTGTAAACATTATTTCTCATGTGCAAGCTCTTCTGGCATATCTTCTTCTATTGTTGGACCCTTAGCCTTTAGCTCCTCCTTGATCTTTCACAGTTGTGTGTTAGAATCATCTATCTTGGATCGCGTTTTGAATTCCTAGTATTTTTGCTCCATAGGCCTCTGCTCAATTGATTTTTCAATTTTGGGTTCCCTCTAAACCCTTAACTCGATTGATCTTGAACTTGGATCCTTCTTTCAACAGTTGTTAGCCGTGTGTTGGACACATTCAGTTGAACCTTCACTCGTAGAGATTGTTGGATCATTATTTGCATGACATTGTAGCGCCACTAACTTGCATGGATAAATCCCTTCAACATACGACCTTTCAACCCTTTTATTAACAATTAGTTTAGACTATCAATACTCTCAAGCCCAAAGCTATAGGATATGTCTCATCCCTTCCCCTTCAAGACTAATTTTTATCTTCAAAAGTTTCACTCGAAGAATTAGTCCTAAACTTGGGATTTTTCTTTCTTCAAAGTATCCTTACTCGTTCGTTCGCATGTAGAGCACTCTTCCAAAGAAGACATCTTCTCACCTTACCAATCTCTCTTTAGAAGCATTACATGTCAGGTTCACTTTTCTCGAGTGTCTAGTATTTTATCAGGCTCATGAGGAAGAGAGCGAGTAGTAGTGAGCTCTATAATTCGATCATCTTGGACCGAATCACTAAATCCCATGGTCTTTTCTTAAGCTTACGAGCATGGAGAACTGCGTGAATTCCACTCGTCTCCGGTAGTTGGAGATTGTGAGCTCTATAGATGTGCTATCTTCTTAAATATGGTGTGAAAGACCGCAATACCTAGGAGATAACTTTGGACATACTCCTCTTTTTTGTCGTCTCTAATTTTCCAGCCCACCTTAAGATAAACTTGTTCTCCTTCCTCGAAGGTGAGAGGTCGTTCCTATGAGGATTTAGCATAAGCCCTAGCTCTGTCTCGAGCTTTCCTAATGCTTCTTTGTGCAAGTTTAAGCATCAAAATTGTGTCTTCTATGAAATATTTAGCTGCTCTAACGTTCTTTTTGCAGTCTCACAGTCACCAAACAACATGCAAATAAAAAAAATAGTACTATACTTTATCCTTATTTTTAGCGGGTCAAAATCAATGTTTGATTAAGGTATCCTACTACTTAAGGAATGTTGACTTCTACCTGACCTTCTTGTGACTCGCTCTACGAGCTATTTGTCATCGTATCTTGTGGTTAAGGCATGCGTTTGATGACAAACCATCAGTCAGTCGTGTTAGAAAGACTTACATCAATGTGAAGAGCCTTCACTTGTGAATGCATACAACGCACAAAATCGAAATGCTACAACAAATGTTGAAGAAATGAGTAGATGAAGCTTGGAGATACACATAGCTCGGTGTCATATACTCGACAGAGTTTCATGTCGCTAATAATACCTTATCAAGGCAGGTTGCAAAAGTGACCTTTATTCTTTGGCCAAATTTTAGGATTTGGGCCTTGGCTCAAAACGGCTGAAGGCTTCGACAAAATGAGTGCAAGGAAAAGTAACAAATACAAACCAAAAGCTGGTAGGGAAAGCTCAATAACATCTACCTATATCTTTATCCAATCTAATTAAAAATTGTAAGTTTGGATGACAAGCTCAAGCGGCTAACATCAAATATTAATGTAGAGAATCACAAGGCATTATCTTCAACTAGAATCGGCATATATAAGGCTTAGCCCCGCTAGCATTCCCCCTCCTAGGTAGTGTCATCTCTTCACACGATGGTCAAGGTGCTAGATAGCGTGTTCAAGTTTCGGCCTTCTCTTTCTTCTATTGGTCGATCCAACCGTTCTTGCTACTTCATCCGAAGTTATTTTATCTTTCTTGTACATGGACCCTTGAATGATGCTATTCTTTAGCTAAAAAACCTCTAGAGTAGGCCACAAACCTTGCACTGGGGTTCTTTAGAAGAGGTCCAAAGACTCTTTTCCTCAATGTGCATAATCCTGTATAAAATGCTTCCTCAAATGGTTGCATGTAAAAAGATGGCAGAAACATCTAGTCGTAGAAACATCAAATAGGGATAAATCCCATGGATGGATTTATCACTGGGCTGGCTTGAGAGATCATTAACAAAGCCCTTTACTCCCCTCCAAGAATGACATCCGAGTCACACTGGTTTGCTATGCCCCGTGGAATGTTCCCAAGCATATCATTTGCATTCTGTCTATAATGATCAATATGGCACACGCTATGTTGGGAATACCCCTTAAAAGGGCTTGATGGCACCCATTACGGTTAAATTCACCATATAGTCATAAGTTGCAACTCCTTTCTGTAGAATATGCATTCTAGGGCGGTTCATCCTTGTAATATATGATATAATAGCCAACTTCTAACTCGGGGTACCGGGTAATAAAGAGGATCTTCACCTGGACCATTCACAAGTACAAGTAACATGAAGTAACCAACCGGGGTGCTTCTTCACACAACCCATTCTCCATTTATTCTCTATATTATATCCTTGCTTGGATCTTTCGCTTTTGCTTCTTTTTCTCTTGGATATCCCTCTTTGATCACGTGCTCTTTGATTGAGTAGATACTCGACTTCGTCGGAAGATATGATAGGGATTACTTTTGCCAGTCACATTAGTTTTCTTGGGAATGGGCTGGCCCACATTCACTAAGTGAGAACCCATTCCATTGTCCCTTTTTGGAACATCCTCTTTCTTTACGATGGCTTCTTGCAGCTCCTTTTTTGCCTTTATGAATGATGAGGGTTGTAGCTATTGCGACGTGTTAGCTTTTGCGAGTGTTAGTAGCACTTCAGGATCCTACTAGCCTTCGTGTGCTCTTGTAGCATCATACCTCCACGGACTGTAAACATTATTTCTCATGTGCAAGCTCTTCTGGCATATCTTCTTCTATTGTTGGACCCTTAGCCGTTAGCTCCTTCTTGATCTTTCACAGTTGTGTGTTAGAATCATCTATCTTGGATCGCGTTTTGAATTCCTAGTATTTTTGCTCCATAGGCCTCTGCTCAATTGATTTTTCAATTTTGGGTTCCCTCTAAACCCTTAACTCGATTGATCTTGAACTTGGATCCTTCTTTCAACAGTTGTTAGCCGTGTGTTGGACACATTCAGTTGAACCTTCACTCGTAGAGATTGTTGGATCATTATTTGCATGACATTGTAGCGCCACTAACTTGCATGGATAAATCCCTTCAACATACGACCTTTCAACCCTTTTATTAACAATTAGTTTAGACTATCAATACTCTCAAGCCCAAAGCTATAGGATATGTCTCATCCCTTCCCCTTCAAGACTAATTTTTATCTTCAAAAGTTTCACTCGAAGAATTAGTCCTAAACTTGGGATTTTTCTTTCTTCAAAGTATCCTTACTCGTTCGTTCGCATGTAGAGCACTCTTCCAAAGAAGACATCTTCTCACCTTACCAATCTCTCTTTAGAAGCATTACATGTCAGGTTCACTTTTCTCGAGTGTCTAGTATTTTATCAGGCTCATGAGGAAGAGAGCGAGTAGTAGTGAGCTCTATAATTCGATCATCTTGGACCGAATCACTAAATCCCATGGTCTTTTCTTAAGCTTACGAGCATGGAGAACTGCGTGAATTCCACTCGTCTCCGGTAGTTGGAGATTGTGAGCTCTATAGATGTGCTATCTTCTTAAATATGGTGTGAAAGACCGCAATACCTAGGAGATAACTTTGGACATACTCCTCTTTTTTGTCGTCTCTAATTTTCCAGCCCACCTTAAGATAAACTTGTTCTCCTTCCTCGAAGGTGAGAGGTCGTTCCTATGAGGATTTAGCATAAGCCCTAGCTCTGTCTCGAGCTTTCCTAATGCTTCTTTGTGCAAGTTTAAGCATCAAAATTGTGTCTTCTATGAAATATTTAGCTGCTCTAACGTTCTTTTTGCAGTCTCACAGTCACCAAACAACATGCAAATAAAAAAAATAGTACTATACTTTATCCTTATTTTTAGCGGGTCAAAATCAATGTTTGATTAAGGTATCCTACTACTTAAGGAATGTTGACTTCTACCTGACCTTCTTGTGACTCGCTCTACGAGCTATTTGTCATCGTATCTTGTGGTTAAGGCATGCGTTTGATGACAAACCATCAGTCAGTCGTGTTAGAAAGACTTACATCAATGTGAAGAGCCTTCACTTGTGAATGCATACAACGCACAAAATCGAAATGCTACAACAAATGTTGAAGAAATGAGTAGATGAAGCTTGGAGATACACATAGCTCGGTGTCATATACTCGACAGAGTTTCATGTCGCTAATAATACCTTATCAAGGCAGGTTGCAAAAGTGACCTTTATTCTTTGGCCAAATTTTAGGATTTGGGCCTTGGCTCAAAACGGCTGAAGGCTTCGACAAAATGAGTGCAAGGAAAAGTAACAAATACAAACCAAAAGCTGGTAGGGAAAGCTCAATAACATCTACCTATATCTTTATCCAATCTAATTAAAAATTGTAAGTTTGGATGACAAGCTCAAGCGGCTAACATCAAATATTAATGTAGAGAATCACAAGGCATTATCTTCAACTAGAATCGGCATATATAAGGCTTAGCCCCGCTAGCATTCCCCCTCCTAGGTAGTGTCATCTCTTCACACGATGGTCAAGGTGCTAGATAGCGTGTTCAAGTTTCGGCCTTCTCTTTCTTCTATTGGTCGATCCAACCGTTCTTGCTACTTCATCCGAAGTTATTTTATCTTTCTTGTACATGGACCCTTGAATGATGCTATTCTTTAGCTAAAAAACCTCTAGAGTAGGCCACAAACCTTGCACTGGGGTTCTTTAGAAGAGGTCCAAAGACTCTTTTCCTCAATGTGCATAATCCTGTATAAAATGCTTCCTCAAATGGTTGCATGTAAAAAGATGGCAGAAACATCTAGTCGTAGAAACATCAAATAGGGATAAATCCCATGGATGGATTTATCACTGGGCTGGCTTGAGAGATCATTAACAAAGCCCTTTACTCCCCTCCAAGAATGACATCCGAGTCACACTGGTTTGCTATGCCCGTGGAATGTTCCCAAGCATATCATTTGCATTCTGTCTATAATGATCAATATGGCACACGCTATGTTGGGAATACCCCTTAAAAGGGCTTGATGGCACCCATTACGGTTAAATTCACCATATAGTCATAAGTTGCAACTCCTTTCTGTAGAATATGCATTCTAGGGCGGTTCATCCTTGTAATATATGATATAATAGCCAACTTCTAACTCGGGGTACCGGGTAATAAAGAGGATCTTCACCTGGACCATTCACAAGTACAAGTAACATGAAGTAACCAACCGGGGTGCTTCTTCACACAACCCATTCTCCATTTATTCTCTATATTATATCCTTGCTTGGATCTTTCGCTTTTGCTTCTTTTTCTCTTGGATATCCCTCTTTGATCACGTGCTCTTTGATTGAGTAGATACTCGACTTCGTCGGAAGATATGATAGGGATTACTTTTGCCAGTCACATTAGTTTTCTTGGGAATGGGCTGGCCCACATTCACTAAGTGAGAACCCATTCCATTGTCCCTTTTTGGAACATCCTCTTTCTTTACGATGGCTTCTTGCACTCCTTTTTTGCCTTTATGAATGATGAGGGTTGTAGCTATTGCGACGTGTTAGCTTTTGCAAGTGTTAGTAGCACTTCAGGATCCTACTAGCCTTCGTGTGCTCTTGTAGCATCATACCTCCACGGACTGTAAACATTATTTCTCATGTGCAAGCTCTTCTGGCATATCTTCTTCTATTGTTGGACCCTTAGCCTTTAGCTCCTCCTTGATCTTTCACAGTTGTGTGTTAGAATCATCTATCTTGGATCGCATTTTGAATTCCTAGTATTTTTGCTCCATAGGCCTCTGCTCAATTGATTTTTCAATTTTGGGTTCCCTCTAAACCCTTAACTCGATTGATCTTGAACTTGGATCCTTCTTTCAACAGTTGTTAGCCGTGTGTTGGACACATTCAGTTGAACCTTCACTCGTAGAGATTGTTGGATCATTATTTGCATGACATTGTAGCGCCACTAACTTGCATGGATAAATCCCTTCAACATACGACCTTTCAACCCTTTTATTAACAATTAGTTTAGACTATCAATACTCTCAAGCCCAAAGCTATAGGATATGTCTCATCCCTTCCCCTTCAAGACTAATTTTTATCTTCAAAAGTTTCACTCGAAGAATTAGTCCTAAACTTGGGATTTTTCTTTCTTCAAAGTATCCTTACTCGTTCGTTCGCATGTAGAGCACTCTTCCAAAGAAGACATCTTCTCACCTTACCAATCTCTCTTTAGAAGCATTACATGTCAGGTTCACTTTTCTCGAGTGTCTAGTATTTTATCAGGCTCATGAGGAAGAGAGCGAGTAGTAGTGAGCTCTATAATTCGATCATCTTGGACCGAATCACTAAATCCCATGGTCTTTTCTTAAGCTTACGAGCATGGAGAACTGCGTGAATTCCACTCGTCTCCGGTAGTTGGAGATTGTGAGCTCTATAGATGTGCTATCTTCTTAAATATGGTGTGAAAGACCGCAATACCTAGGAGATAACTTTGGACATACTCCTCTTTTTTGTCGTCTCTAATTTTCCAGCCCACCTTAAGATAAACTTGTTCTCCTTCCTCGAAGGTGAGAGGTCGTTCCTATGAGGATTTAGCATAAGCCCTAGCTCTGTCTCGAGCTTTCCTAATGCTTCTTTGTGCAAGTTTAAGCATCAAAATTGTGTCTTCTATGAAATATTTAGCTGCTCTAACGTTCTTTTTGCAGTCTCACAGTCACCAAACAACATGCAAATAAAAAAAATAGTACTATACTTTATCCTTATTTTTAGCGGGTCAAAATCAATGTTTGATTAAGGTATCCTACTACTTAAGGAATGTTGACTTCTACCTGACCTTCTTGTGACTCGCTCTACGAGCTATTTGTCATCATATCTTGTGGTTAAGGCATGCGTTTGATGACAAACCATCAGTCAGTCGTGTTAGAAAGACTTACATCAATGTGAAGAGCCTTCACTTGTGAATGCATACAACGCACAAAATCGAAATGCTACAACAAATGTTGAAGAAATGAGTAGATGAAGCTTGGAGATACACATAGCTCGGTGTCATATACTCGACAGAGTTTCATGTCGCTAATAATACCTTATCAAGGCAGGTTGCAAAAGTGACCTTTATTCTTTGGCCAAATTTTAGGATTTGGGCCTTGGCTCAAAACGGCTGAAGGCTTCGACAAAATGAGTGCAAGGAAAAGTAACAAATACAAACCAAAAGCTGGTAGGGAAAGCTCAATAACATCTACCTATATCTTTATCCAATCTAATTAAAAATTGTAAGTTTGGATGACAAGCTCAAGCGGCTAACATCAAATATTAATGTAGAGAATCACAAGGCATTATCTTCAACTAGAATCGGCATATATAAGGCTTAGCCCCGCTAGCATTCCCCCTCCTAGGTAGTGTCATCTCTTCACACGATGGTCAAGGTGCTAGATAGCGTGTTCAAGTTTCGGCCTTCTCTTTCTTCTATTGGTCGATCCAACCGTTCTTGCTACTTCATCCGAAGTTATTTTATCTTTCTTGTACATGGACCCTTGAATGATGCTATTCTTTAGCTAAAAAACCTCTAGAGTAGGCCACAAACCTTGCACTGGGGTTCTTTAGAAGAGGTCCAAAGACTCTTTTCCTCAATGTGCATAATCCTGTATAAAATGCTTCCTCAAATGGTTGCATGTAAAAAGATGGCAGAAACATCTAGTCGTAGAAACATCAAATAGGGATAAATCCCATGGATGGATTTATCACTGGGCTGGCTTGAGAGATCATTAACAAAGCCCTTTACTCCCCTCCAAGAATGACATCCGAGTCACACTGGTTTGCTATGCCCCGTGGAATGTTCCCAAGCATATCATTTGCATTCTGTCTATAATGATCAATATGGCACACGCTATGTTGGGAATACCCCTTAAAAGGGCTTGATGGCACCCATTACGGTTAAATTCACCATATAGTCATAAGTTGCAACTCCTTTCTGTAGAATATGCATTCTAGGGCGGTTCATCCTTGTAATATATGATATAATAGCCAACTTCTAACTCGGGGTACCGGGTAATAAAGAGGATCTTCACCTGGACCATTCACAAGTACAAGTAACATGAAGTAACCAACCGGGGTGCTTCTTCACACAACCCATTCTCCATTTATTCTCTATATTATATCCTTGCTTGGATCTTTCGCTTTTGCTTCTTTTTCTCTTGGATATCCCTCTTTGATCACGTGCTCTTTGATTGAGTAGATACTCGACTTCGTCGGAAGATATGATAGGGATTACTTTTGCCAGTCACATTAGTTTTCTTGGGAATGGGCTGGCCCACATTCACTAAGTGAGAACCCATTCCATTGTCCCTTTTTGGAACATCCTCTTTCTTTACGATGGCTTCTTGCAACTCCTTTTTTGCCTTTATGAATGATGAGGGTTGTAGCTATTGCGACGTGTTAGCTTTTGCAAGTGTTAGTAGCACTTCAGGATCCTACTAGCCTTCGTGTGCTCTTGTAGCATCAACCTCCACGGACTGTAAACATTATTTCTCATGTGCAAGCTCTTCTGGCATATCTTCTTCTATTGTTGGACCCTTAGCCTTTAGCTCCTCCTTGATCTTTCACAGTTGTGTGTTAGAATCATCTATCTTGGATCGCATTTTGAATTCCTAGTATTTTTGCTCCATAGGCCTCTGCTCAATTGATTTTTCAATTTTGGGTTCCCTCTAAACCCTTAACTCGATTGATCTTGAACTTGGATCCTTCTTTCAACAGTTGTTAGCCGTGTGTTGGACACATTCAGTTGAACCTTCACTCGTAGAGATTGTTGGATCATTATTTGCATGACATTGTAGCGCCACTAACTTGCATGGATAAATCCCTTCAACATACGACCTTTCAACCCTTTTATTAACAATTAGTTTAGACTATCAATACTCTCAAGCCCAAAGCTATAGGATATGTCTCATCCCTTCCCCTTCAAGACTAATTTTTATCTTCAAAAGTTTCACTCGAAGAATTAGTCCTAAACTTGGGATTTTTCTTTCTTCAAAGTATCCTTACTCGTTCGTTCGCATGTAGAGCACTCTTCCAAAGAAGACATCTTCTCACCTTACCAATCTCTCTTTAGAAGCATTACATGTCAGGTTCACTTTTCTCGAGTGTCTAGTATTTTATCAGGCTCATGAGGAAGAGAGCGAGTAGTAGTGAGCTCTATAATTCGATCATCTTGGACCGAATCACTAAATCCCATGGTCTTTTCTTAAGCTTACGAGCATGGAGAACTGCGTGAATTCCACTCGTCTCCGGTAGTTGGAGATTGTGAGCTCTATAGATGTGCTATCTTCTTAAATATGGTGTGAAAGACCGCAATACCTAGGAGATAACTTTGGACATACTCCTCTTTTTTGTCGTCTCTAATTTTCCAGCCCACCTTAAGATAAACTTGTTCTCCTTCCTCGAAGGTGAGAGGTCGTTCCTATGAGGATTTAGCATAAGCCCTAGCTCTGTCTCGAGCTTTCCTAATGCTTCTTTGTGCAAGTTTAAGCATCAAAATTGTGTCTTCTATGAAATATTTAGCTGCTCTAACGTTCTTTTTGCAGTCTCACAGTCACCAAACAACATGCAAATAAAAAAAATAGTACTATACTTTATCCTTATTTTTAGCGGGTCAAAATCAATGTTTGATTAAGGTATCCTACTACTTAAGGAATGTTGACTTCTACCTGACCTTCTTGTGACTCGCTCTACGAGCTATTTGTCATCGTATCTTGTGGTTAAGGCATGCGTTTGATGACAAACCATCAGTCAGTCGTGTTAGAAAGACTTACATCAATGTGAAGAGCCTTCACTTGTGAATGCATACAACGCACAAAATCGAAATGCTACAACAAATGTTGAAGAAATGAGTAGATGAAGCTTGGAGATACACATAGCTCGGTGTCATATACTCGACAGAGTTTCATGTCGCTAATAATACCTTATCAAGGCAGGTTGCAAAAGTGACCTTTATTCTTTGGCCAAATTTTAGGATTTGGGCCTTGGCTCAAAACGGCTGAAGGCTTCGACAAAATGAGTGCAAGGAAAAGTAACAAATACAAACCAAAAGCTGGTAGGGAAAGCTCAATAACATCCACCTATATCTTTATCCAATCTAATTAAAAATTGTAAGTTTGGATGACAAGCTCAAGCGGCTAACATCAAATATTAATGTAGAGAATCACAAGGCATTATCTTCAACTAGAATCGGCATATATAAGGCTTAGCCCCGCTAGCATTCCCCCTCCTAGGTAGTGTCATCTCTTCACACGATGGTCAAGGTGCTAGATAGCGTGTTCAAGTTTCGGCCTTCTCTTTCTTCTATTGGTCGATCCAACCGTTCTTGCTACTTCATCCGAAGTTATTTTATCTTTCTTGTACATGGACCCTTGAATGATGCTATTCTTTAGCTAAAAAACCTCTAGAGTAGGCCACAAACCTTGCACTGGGGTTCTTTAGAAGAGGTCCAAAGACTCTTTTCCTCAATGTGCATAATCCTGTATAAAATGCTTCCTCAAATGGTTGCATGTAAAAAGATGGCAGAAACATCTAGTCGTAGAAACATCAAATAGGGATAAATCCCATGGATGGATTTATCACTGGGCTGGCTTGAGAGATCATTAACAAAGCCCTTTACTCCCCTCCAAGAATGACATCCGAGTCACACTGGTTTGCTATGCCCCGTGGAATGTTCCCAAGCATATCATTTGCATTCTGTCTATAATGATCAATATGGCACACGCTATGTTGGGAATACCCCTTAAAAGGGCTTGATGGCACCCATTACGGTTAAATTCACCATATAGTCATAAGTTGCAACTCCTTTCTGTAGAATATGCATTCTAGGGCGGTTCATCCTTGTAATATATGATATAATAGCCAACTTCTAACTCGGGGTACCGGGTAATAAAGAGGATCTTCACCTGGACCATTCACAAGTACAAGTAACATGAAGTAACCAACCGGGGTGCTTCTTCACACAACCCATTCTCCATTTATTCTCTATATTATATCCTTGCTTGGATCTTTCGCTTTTGCTTCTTTTTCTCTTGGATATCCCTCTTTGATCACGTGCTCTTTGATTGAGTAGATACTCGACTTCGTCGGAAGATATGATAGGGATTACTTTTGCCAGTCACATTAGTTTTCTTGGGAATGGGCTGGCCCACATTCACTAAGTGAGAACCCATTCCATTGTCCCTTTTTGGAACATCCTCTTTCTTTACGATGGCTTCTTGCAACTCCTTTTTTGCCTTTATGAATGATGAGGGTTGTAGCTATTGCGACGTGTTAGCTTTTGCAAGTGTTAGTAGCACTTCAGGATCCTACTAGCCTTCGTGTGCTCTTGTAGCATCAACCTCCACGGACTGTAAACATTATTTCTCATGTGCAAGCTCTTCTGGCATATCTTCTTCTATTGTTGGACCCTTAGCCTTTAGCTCCTCCTTGATCTTTCACAGTTGTGTGTTAGAATCATCTATCTTGGATCGCATTTTGAATTCCTAGTATTTTTGCTCCATAGGCCTCTGCTCAATTGATTTTTCAATTTTGGGTTCCCTCTAAACCCTTAACTCGATTGATCTTGAACTTGGATCCTTCTTTCAACAGTTGTTAGCCGTGTGTTGGACACATTCAGTTGAACCTTCACTCGTAGAGATTGTTGGATCATTATTTGCATGACATTGTAGCGCCACTAACTTGCATGGATAAATCCCTTCAACATACGACCTTTCAACCCTTTTATTAACAATTAGTTTAGACTATCAATACTCTCAAGCCCAAAGCTATAGGATATGTCTCATCCCTTCCCCTTCAAGACTAATTTTTATCTTCAAAAGTTTCACTCGAAGAATTAGTCCTAAACTTGGGATTTTTCTTTCTTCAAAGTATCCTTACTCGTTCGTTCGCATGTAGAGCACTCTTCCAAAGAAGACATCTTCTCACCTTACCAATCTCTCTTTAGAAGCATTACATGTCAGGTTCACTTTTCTCGAGTGTCTAGTATTTTATCAGGCTCATGAGGAAGAGAGCGACTAGTCTACAGTGAGCTCTATAATTCGATCATCTTGGACCGAATCACTAAATCCCATGGTCTTTTCTTAAGCTTACGAGCATGGAGAACTGCGTGAATTCCACTCGTCTCCGGTAGTTGGAGATTGTGAGCTCTATAGATGTGCTATCTTCTTAAATATGGTGTGAAAGACCGCAATACCTAGGAGATAACTTTGGACATACTCCTCTTTTTTGTCGTCTCTAATTTTCCAGCCCACCTTAAGATAAACTTGTTCTCCTTCCTCGAAGGTGAGAGGTCGTTCCTATGAGGATTTAGCATAAGCCCTAGCTCTGTCTCGAGCTTTCCTAATGCTTCTTTGTGCAAGTTTAAGCATCAAAATTGTGTCTTCTATGAAATATTTAGCTGCCCTCACGTTCTTTTTGCAGTCTCACAGTCACCAAACAACATGCAAATAAAAAAAATAGTACTATACTTTATCCTTATTTTTAGCGGGTCAAAATCAATGTTTAATTAAGGTATCCTACTACTTAAGGAATGTTGACTTCTACCTCACCTTCTTGTGACTCGCTCTACGAGCTATTTATCATCATATCTTATGGTTAAGGCATGCGTTTGATGACAAACCATCAGTCAGTCGTGTTAGAAAGACTTACATCAATGTGAAGAGCCTTCACTTGTGAATGCATACAACGCACAAAATCGAAATGCTACAACAAATGTTGAAGAAATGAGTAGATGAAGCTTGGAGATACACATAGCTCGGTGTCATATACTCGACAGAGTTTCATGTCGCTAATAATACCTTATCAAGGCAGGTTGCAAAAGTGACCTTTATTCTTTGGCCAAATTTTAGGATTTGGCCTTGGCTCAAAACGGCTGAAGGCTTTGACAAAATGAGTGCAAGGAAAAGTAACAAATACAAACCAAAAGCTGGTAGGGAAAGCTCAATAACATCCACCTATATCTTTATCCAATCTAATTAAAAATTGTAAGTTTGGATGACAAGCTCAAGCGGCTAACATCAAATATTAATGTAGAGAATCACAAGGCATTATCTTCAACTAGAATCGGCATATATAAGGCTTAGCCCCGCTAGCATTCCCCCTCCTAGGTAGTGTCATCTCTTCACACGATGGTCAAGGTGCTAGATAGCGTGTTCAAGTTTCGGCCTTCTCTTTCTTCTATTGGTCGATCCAACCGTTCTTGCTACTTCATCCGAAGTTATTTTATCTTTCTTGTACATGGACCCTTGAATGATGCTATTCTTTAGCTAAAAAACCTCTAGAGTAGGCCACAAACCTTGCACTGGGGTTCTTTAGAAGAGGTCCAAAGACTCTTTTCCTCAATGCGCATAATCCTGTATAAAATGCTTCCTCAAATGGTTGCATGTAAAAAGATGGCAGAAACATCTAGTCGTAGAAACATCAAATAGGGATAAATCCCATGGATGGATTTATCACTGGGCTGGCTTGAGAGATCATTAACAAAGCCCTTTACTCCCCTCCAAGAATGACATCCGAGTCACACTGGTTTGCTATGCCCGTGGAATGTTCCCAAGCATATCATTTGCATTCTGTCTATAATGATCAATATGGCACACGCTATGTTGGGAATACCCCTTAAAAGGGCTTGATGGCACCCATTACGGTTAAATTCACCATATAGTCATAAGTTGCAACTCCTTTCTGTAGAATATGCATTCTAGGGCGGTTCATCCTTGTAATATATGATATAATAGCCAACTTCTAACTCGGGGTACCGGGTAATAAAGAGGATCTTCACCTGGACCATTCACAAGTACAAGTAACATGAAGTAACCAACCGGGGTGCTTCTTCACACAACCCATTCTCCATTTATTCTCTATATTATATCCTTGCTTGGATCTTTCGCTTTTGCTTCTTTTTCTCTTGGATATCCCTCTTTGATCACGTGCTCTTTGATTGAGTAGATACTCGACTTCGTCGGAAGATATGATAGGGATTACTTTTGCCAGTCACATTAGTTTTCTTGGGAATGGGCTGGCCCACATTCATAAGTGAGAACCCATTCCATTGTCCCTTTTTGGAACATCCTCTTTCTTTACGATGGCTTCTTGCAGCTCCTTTTTTGCCTTTATGAATGATGAGGGTTGTAGCTATTGCGACGTGTTAGCTTTTGCAAGTGTTAGTAGCACTTCAGGATCCTACTAGCCTTCGTGTGCTCTTGTAGCATCAACCTCCACGGACTGTAAACATTATTTCTCATGTGCAAGCTCTTCTGGCATATCTTCTTCTATTGTTGGACCCTTAGCCTTTAGCTCCTCCTTGATCTTTCACAGTTGTGTGTTAGAATCATCTATCTTGGATCGCGTTTTGAATTCCTAGTATTTTTGCTCCATAGGCCTCTGCTCAATTGATTTTTCAATTTTGGGTTCCCTCTAAACCCTTAACTCGATTGATCTTGAACTTGGATCCTTCTTTCAACAGTTGTTAGCCGTGTGTTGGACACATTCAGTTGAACCTTCACTCGTAGAGATTGTTGGATCATTATTTGCATGACATTGTAGCGCCACTAACTTGCATGGATAAATCCCTTCAACATACGACCTTTCAACCCTTTTATTAACAATTAGTTTAGACTATCAATACTCTCAAGCCCAAAGCTATAGGATATGTCTCATCCCTTCCCCTTCAAGACTAATTTTTATCTTCAAAAGTTTCACTCGAAGAATTAGTCCTAAACTTGGGATTTTTCTTTCTTCAAAGTATCCTTACTCGTTCGTTCGCATGTAGAGCACTCTTCCAAAGAAGACATCTTCTCACCTTACCAATCTCTCTTTAGAAGCATTACATGTCAGGTTCACTTTTCTCGAGTGTCTAGTATTTTATCAGGCTCATGAGGAAGAGAGCGAGTAGTAGTGAGCTCTATAATTCGATCATCTTGGACCGAATCACTAAATCCCATGGTCTTTTCTTAAGCTTACGAGCATGGAGAACTGCGTGAATTCCACTCGTCTCCGGTAGTTGGAGATTGTGAGCTCTATAGATGTGCTATCTTCTTAAATATGGTGTGAAAGACCGCAATACCTAGGAGATAACTTTGGACATACTCCTCTTTTTTGTCGTCTCTAATTTTCCAGCCCACCTTAAGATAAACTTGTTCTCCTTCCTCGAAGGTGAGAGGTCGTTCCTATGAGGATTTAGCATAAGCCCTAGCTCTGTCTCGAGCTTTCCTAATGCTTCTTTGTGCAAGTTTAAGCATCAAAATTGTGTCTTCTATGAAATATTTAGCTGCTCTAACGTTCTTTTTGCAGTCTCACAGTCACCAAACAACATGCAAATAAAAAAAATAGTACTATACTTTATCCTTATTTTTAGCGGGTCAAAATCAATGTTTGATTAAGGTATGCTACTACTTAAGGAATGTTGACTTCTACCTGACCTTCTTGTGACTCGCTCTACGAGCTATTTGTCATCGTATCTTGTGGTTAAGGCATGCGTTTGATGACAAACCATCAGTCAGTCGTGTTAGAAAGACTTGCATCAATGTGAAGAGCCTTCACTTGTGAATGCATACAACGCACAAAATCGAAATGCTACAACAAATGTTGAAGAAATGAGTAGATGAAGCTTGGAGATACACATAGCTCGGTGTCATATACTCGACAGAGTTTCATGTCGCTAATAATACCTTATCAAGGCAGGTTGCAAAAGTGACCTTTACTCTTTGGCCAAATTTTAGGATTTGGGCCTTGGCTCAAAACGGCTGAAGGCTTCGACAAAATGAGTGCAAGGAAAAGTAACAAATACAAACCAAAAGCTGGTAGGGAAAGCTCAATAACATCCACCTATATCTTTATCCAATCTAATTAAAAATTGTAAGTTTGGATGACAAGCTCAAGCGGCTAACATCAAATATTAATGTAGAGAATCACAAGGCATTATCTTCAACTAGAATCGGCATATATAAGGCTTAGCCCCGCTAGCATTCCCCCTCCTAGGTAGTGTCATCTCTTCACACGATGGTCAAGGTGCTAGATAGCGTGTTCAAGTTTCGGCCTTCTCTTTCTTCTATTGGTCGATCCAACCGTTCTTGCTACTTCATCCGAAGTTATTTTATCTTTCTTGTACATGGACCCTTGAATGATGCTATTCTTTAGCTAAAAAAACCTCTAGAGTAGGCCACAAACCTTGCACTGGGGTTCTTTAGAAGAGGTCCAAAGACTCTTTTCCTCAATGCGCATAATCCTGTATAAAATGCTTCCTCAAATGGTTGCATGTAAAAAGATGGCAGAAACATCTAGTCGTAGAAACATCAAATAGGGATAAATCCCATGGATGGATTTATCACTGGGCTGGCTTGAGAGATCATTAACAAAGCCCTTTACTCCCCTCCAAGAATGACATCCGAGTCACACTGGTTTGCTATGCCCCGTGGAATGTTCCCAAGCATATCATTTGCATTCTGTCTATAATGATCAATATGGCACACGCTATGTTGGGAATACCCCTTAAAAGGGCTTGATGGCACCCATTACGGTTAAATTCACCATATAGTCATAAGTTGCAACTCCTTTCTGTAGAATATGCATTCTAGGGCGGTTCATCCTTGTAATATATGATATAATAGCCAACTTCTAACTCGGGGTACGGGTAATAAAGAGGATCTTCACCTGGACCATTCACAAGTACAAGTAACATGAAGTAACCAACCGGGGTGCTTCTTCACACAACCCATTCTCCATTTATTCTCTATATTATATCCTTGCTTGGATCTTTCGCTTTTTGCTTCTTTTTCTTGGATATCCCTTTTCAACAGTTGTTATTAGCGTGTGTTGGAACACATTCAGTTGAACCTTCACTCGTAGAGATTTTGGATCATTATTTGCATGACATTGTGCGCCACTAACTTGCATGGATAAATCCCTTCAACTACGACCTTTCAACTTTTATTAAAAAAAAAAAAACAATTAGTTTAGACTATCAATACTCTCAAGCCCAAAGCTATAGGATATGCTCATCCCTTCCTTCAAGACTAATTTTTACACTTCAAAAGTTTCACTCGAAGAATTAGTCCTAAACTTGGGATTTTTCTTTCTTCAAAGTATCCTTACTCGTTCGTTCGCATGTAGAGCACTCTTCCAAAGAAGACATCTTCTCACTTACCAATCTCTCTTTAGAAGCATTACATGTCAGGTTCACTTTTCTCGAGTGTCTAGTATTTTATCAGGCTCATGAGGAAGAGAGCGAGTAGTAGTGAGCTCTATAATTCGATCATCTTGGACCGAATCACTAAATCCCATGGTCTTTTCTTAAGCTTACGAGCATGGAGAACTGCGTGAATTCCACTCGTCTCCGGTAGTTGGAGATTGTGAGCTCTTAGATGTGCTATCTTCTTAAATATGGTGTGAAAGACCGCAATACCTAGGAGATAACTTTGGACATACTCCTCTTTTTTGTCGTCTCTAATTTTCCAGCCACCTTAAGATAAACTTGTTCTCCTTCCTCGAAGGTGAGAGGTCGTTCCTATGAGGATTTAGCATAAGCCCTAGCTCTGTCTCGAGCTTTCCTAATGCTTCTTTGTGCAAGTTTAAGCATCAAAATTGTGTCTTCTATGAAATATTTAGCTGCTCTAACGTTCTTTTTGCAGTCTCACAGTCACCAAACAACATGCAAATAAAAAAATAGTACTATACTTTATCCTTATTTTTAGCGGGTCAAAATCAATGTTTAATTAAGGTATCCTACTACTTAAGGAATGTTGACTTCTACCTCCTTCTTGTGACTCGCTCTACGAGCTATTTGTCATCATATCTTGTGGTTAAGGCATGCGTTTGATGACAAACCATCAGTCAGTCGTGTTAGAAAGACTTACATCAATGTGAAGAGCCTTCACTTGTGAATGCATACAACGCACAAAATCGAAATGCTACAACAAATGTTGAAGAAATGAGTAGATGAAGCTTGGAGATACACATAGCTCGGTGTCATATACTCGACAGAGTTTCATGTCGCTAATAATACCTTATCGAGGCAGGTTGCAAAAGTGACCTTTATTCTTTGGCCAAATTTTAGGATTTGGCCCTTGGCTCAAAACGGCTGAAGGCTTTGACAAAATGAGTGCAAGGAAAAGTAACAAATACAAACCAAAAGCTGGTAGGGAAAGCTCAATAACATCTACCTATATCTTTATCCAATTTAATTAAAAATTGTAAGTTTGGATGACAAGCTCAAGCGGTTAATATCAAATATTAATGTAGAGAATCACAAGGCATTATCTTCAACTAGAATCGGCATATATAAGGCTTAGCCCCGCTAGCATTCCCCCTCCTAGGTAGTGTCATCTCTTCACACGATGGTCAAGGTGCTAGATAGCGTGTTCAAGTTTCGGCCTTCTCTTTCTTCTATTGGTCGATCCAACCGTTCTTGCTACTTCATCCGAAGTTATTTTATCTTTCTTGTACGTGGACCCTTGAATGATGCTATTCTTTAGCTAAAAAACCTCTAGAGTAGGCCACAAACCTTGCACTGGGGTTCTTTAAAAGAGGTCCAAAGACTCTTTTCCTCAATGTGCATAATCCTGTATAAAATGCTTCCTCAAATGGTTGCATGTAAAAAGATGGCAGAAACATCTAGTCGTAGAAACATCAAATAGGGATAAATCCCATGGATGGATTTATCACTCGGCTGGCTTGAGAGATCATTAACAAAGCCCTTTACTCCCCTCCAAGAATGACATCCGAGTCACACTGGTTTGCTATGCCCCGTGGAATGTTTCCAAGCATATCATTTGCATTCTGTCTATAATGATCAATATGGCACACGCTATGTTGGGAATACCCCTTAAAAGGGCTTGATGGCACCCATTACGGTTAAATTCAGCATATAGTCATAAGTTGCAACTCCTTTCTGTAGAATATGCATTCTAGGGCGGTTCATCCTTGTAATATATGATATAATAGCCAACTTCTAACTCGGGGTACCGGGTAATAAAGAGGATCTTCACCTGGACCATTCACAAGTACAAGTAACATGAAGTAACTAACCGGGGTGCTTCTTCACACAACCCATTCTCCATTTATTCTCCATATTATATCCTTGCTTGGATCTTTCGCTATTGCTTCTTTTTCTCTTGGATATCCCTCTTTGATCACGTGCTCTTTGATTGAGTAGATACTCGACTTCGTCGGAAGATATGATAGGGATTACTTTTGCCAGTCACATTAGTTTTCTTGGGAATGGGCTGGCCCACATTCACTAAGTGAGAACCCATTCCATTGTCCCTTTTTGGAACATCCTCTTTCTTTACGATGGCTTCTTGCAACTCCTTTTTTGCCTTTATGAATGATGAGGGTTGTAGCTATTGCGACGTGTTAGCTTTTGCAAGTGTTAGTAGCACTTCAGGATCCTACTAGCCTTCGTGTGCTCTTGTAGCATCAACCTCCACGGACTGTAAACATTATTTCTCTGTGCAAGCTCTTCTGGCATATCTTCTTCTATTGTTGGACCCTTAGCCTTTAGCTCCTCCTTGATCTTTCACAGTTGTGTGTTAGAATCATCTATCTTGGATCGCATTTTGAATTCCTAGTATTTTTGCTCCATAGGCCTCTGCTCAATTGATTTTTCAATTTTGGGTTCCCTCTAAACCCTTAACTCGATTGATCTTGAACTTGGATCCTTCTTTCAACAGTTGTTAGCCGTGTGTTGGACACATTCAGTTGAACCTTCACTCGCAGAGATTGTTGGATCATTATTTGCATGACATTGTAGCGCCACTAACTTGCATGGATAAATCCCTTCAACATACGACCTTTCAACCCTTTTATTAACAATTAGTTTAGACTACCAATACTCTCAAGCCCAAAGCTATAGGATATGTCTCATCCCTTCCCCTTCAAGACTAATTTTTATCTTCAAAAGTTTCACTCGAAGAATTAGTCCTAAACTTGGGATTTTTCTTTCTTCAAAGTATCCTTACTCGTTCGTTCGCATGTAGAGCACTCTTCCAAAGAAGACATCTTCTCACCTTACCAATCTCTCTTTAGAAGCATTACATGTCAGGTTCACTTTTCTCGAGTGTCTAGTATTTTATCAGGCTCATGAGGAAGAGAGCGAGTAGACTACAGTGAGCTCTATAATTCGATCATCTTGGACCGAATCACTAAATCCCATGGTCTTTTCTTAAGCTTACGAGCATGGAAAACTGCGTGAATTCCACTCGTCTCCGGTAGTTGGAGATTGTGAGCTCTATGTGCTATCTTCTTAAATATGGTGTGAAAGACCGCACCTAGGAGATAACTTTGGACATTGTTCAGCATACGGCCTTTCAACCCTTTTAACAATTAGTTTAGACTATCAATACTCTCAAGCCCAAAGCTATAGGATATGTCTCATCCCTTCCCCTTCAAGACTAATTTTTATCTTCAAAAGTTTCACTCGAAGAATTAGTCCTAAACTTGGGATTTTTCTTTCTTCAAAGTATCCTTACTCGTTCGCTCGCATGTAGAGCACTCTTCCAAAGAAGACATCTTCTCACCTTACCAATCTCTCTTTAGAAGCATTACATATCAGGTTCACTTTTCTCGAGTGTCTAGTATTTTATCAGGCTCATGAGGAAGAGAGCGAGTAGACTACAGTGAGCTCTATAATTCGATCATCTTGGACCGAATCACTAAATCCCATGGTCTTTTCTTAAGCTTACGAGCATGGAAAACTGCGTGAATTCCACTCGTCTCCGGTAGTTGGAGATTGTGAGCTCTATGTGCTATCTTCTTAAATATGGTGTGAAAGACCGCAATACCTAGGAGATAACTTTGGACATACTCCTCTTTTTTGTCGTCTCTAATTTTCCAGCCACCTTAAGATAAACTTGTTCTCCTTCCTCAAAGGTGAGAGGTCCTCCTATGAGGATTTAGCATAAGCCCTAGCTCTGTCTTGAGCTTTCCTAATGCTTCTTTGTGCAAGTTTAAGCATCAAAATTGTTCTTCTATGAAATATTTAGCTGCTCTAACATTCTTTTTGCTGTCTCACAGTCACCAAACAACATGCAAAAAAAAAAAAATAGTACTATACTTTATCCTTATTTTTAGCAGGTCAAAATCAATGTTTAATTAAGGTATCCTACTACTTAAGGAATGTTGACTTCTACCGACCTTCTTGTGACTCGCTCTACGAGCTATTTGTCATCATATCTTGTGGTTAAGGCATGCGTTTGATGACAAACCATCAGTCAGTCGTGTTTAGAAAGACTTACATCAATGTGAAGAGCCTTCACTTGTGAATGCATACAACGCACAAAATCGAAATGCTACAACAAATGTTGAAGAAATGAGTAGATGAAGCTTGGAGATACACATAGCTCGGTGTCATATACTCGACAGAGTTTCATGTCGCTAATAATACCTTATCGAGGCAGGTTGCAAAAGCGACCTTTATTCTTTGGCCAAATTTTAGGATTTGGCCCTTGGCTCAAAACGGCTGAAGGCTTTGACAAAATGAGTGCAAGGAAAAGTAACAAATACAAACCAAAAGCTGGTAGGGAAAGCTCAATAACATCTACCTATATCTTTATCCAATCTAATTAAAAATTGTAAGTTTGGATGACAAACTCAAGCGACTAACATCAAATATTAATGTAGAGAATCACAAGGCATTATCTTCAACTAGAATCGGCATATATAAGGCTTAGCCCCGCTAACATTCCCCCTCCTAGGTAGTGTCATCTCTTCACACGATGGTCAAGGTGCTAGATAGCGTGTTCAAGTTTCGGCCTTCTCTTTCTTCTATTGGTCGATCCAACCGTTCTTGCTACTTCATCCGAAGTTATTTTATCTTTCTTGTACATGGACCCTTGAATGATGCTATTCTTTAGCTAAAAAACCTCTAGAGTAGGCCACAAACCTTGCACTGGGGTTCTTTAGAAGAGGTCCAAAGACTCTTTTCCTCAATGCGCATAATCCTGTATAAAATGCTTCCCCTCAAATGGTTGCATGTAAAAAGATGGCAGAAACATCTAGTCGTAGAAACATCAAATAGGGATAAATCCCATAGATGGATTTATCACTCGGCTGGCTTGAGAGATCATTAACAAAGCCCTTTACTCCCCTCCAAGAATGACATCCGAGTCACACTGGTTTGCTATGCCCCGTGGAATGTTCCCAAGCATATCATTTGCATTCTGTCTATAATGATCAATATGGCACACGCTATGTTGGGAATACCCCTTAAAAGGGCTTGATGGCACCCATTACGGTTAAATTCACCATATAGTCATAAGTTGCAACTCCTTTCTGTAGAATATGCATTCTAGGGGCGGTTCATCCTTGTAATATATGATATAATAGCCAACTTCTAACTCGGGGTACCGGGTAATAAAGAGGATCTTCACCTGGACCATTCACAAGTACAAGTAACATGAAGTAACTAACCGGGGTGCTTCTTCACACAACCCATTCTCCATTTATTCTCCATATTATATCCTTGCTTGGATCTTCCGCTATTGCTTCTTTTTCTCTTGGATATCCCTCTTTGATCACGTGCTCTTTGATTGAGTAGATACTCGACTTCGTCGGAAGATATGATAGGGATTACTTTTGCCAGTCACATTAGTTTTCTTGGGAATGGGCTGGCCCACATTCATTAAGTGAGAACCCATTCCATTGTCCCTTTTTGGAACATCCTCTTTCTTTACGATGGCTTCTTGCAACTCCTTTTTTGCCTTTATGAATGATGAGGGTTGTAGCTATTGCGACGTGTTAGCTTTTGCAAGTGTTAGTAGCACTTCAGGATCCTACTAGCCTTCGTGTGCTCTTGTAGCATCAACCTCCACGGACTGTAAACATTATTTCTCCTGTGCAAGCTCTTCTGGCATATCTTCTTCTATTGTTGGACCCTTAGCCTTTAGCTCCTCCTTGATCTTTCACAGTTGTGTGTTAGAATCATCTATCTTGGATCGCATTTTGAATTCCTAGTATTTTTGCTCCATAGGCCTCTGCTCAATTGATTTTTCAATTTTGGGTTCCCTCTAAACCCTTAACTCGATTGATCTTGAACTTGGATCCTTCTTTCAACAGTTGTTAGCCGTGTGTTGGACACATTCAGTTGAACCTTCACTCGCAGAGATTGTTGGATCATTATTTGCATGACATTGTAGCGCCACTAACTTGCATGGATAAATCCCTTCAACATACGACCTTTCAACCCTTTTATTAACAATTAGTTTAGACTACCAATACTCTCAAGCCCAAAGCTATAGGATATGTCTCATCCCTTCCCCTTCAAGACTAATTTTTATCTTCAAAAGTTTCACTCGAAGAATTAGTCCTAAACTTGGGATTTTTCTTTCTTCAAAGTATCCTTACTCGTTCGCTCGCATGTAGAGCACTCTTCCAAAGAAGACATCTTCTCACCTTACCAATCTCTCTTTAGAAGCATTACATGTCAGGTTCACTTTTCTCGAGTGTCTAGTATTTTATCAGGCTCATGAGGAAGAGAGCGAGTAGACTACAGTGAGCTCTATAATTCGATCATCTTGGACCGAATCACTAAATCCCATGGTCTTTTCTTAAGCTTACGAGCATGGAAAACTGCGTGAATTCCACTCGTCTCCGGTAGTTGGAGATTGTGAGCTCTATGTGCTATCTTCTTAAATATGGTGTGAAAGACCGCAATACCTAGGAGATAACTTTGGACATTGTTCAGCATACGGCCTTTCAACCCTTTTAACAATTAGTTTAGACTATCAATACTCTCAAGCCCAAAGCTATAGGATATGTCTCATCCCTTCCCCTTCAAGACTAATTTTTATCTTCAAAAGTTTCACTCGAAGAATTAGTCCTAAACTTGGGATTTTTCTTTCTTCAAAGTATCCTTACTCGTTCGCTCGCATGTAGAGCACTCTTCCAAAGAAGACATCTTCTCACCTTACCAATCTCTCTTTAGAAGCATTACATGTCAGGTTCACTTTTCTCGAGTGTAGTATTTTATCAGGCTCATGAGGAAGAGAGCGAGTAGACTACAGTGAGCTCTATAATTCGATCATCTTGGACCGAATCACTAAATCCCATGGTCTTTTCTTAAGCTTACGAGCATGGAAACTGCGTGAATTCCACTCGTCTCCGGTAGTTGGAGATTGTGAGCTCTATATGTGCTATCTTCTTAAATATGGTGTGAAAGACCGCAATACCTAGGAGATAACTTTGGACATACTCCTCTTTTTTGTCGTCTCTATTTTCCAGCCCACCTTAAGATAAACTTGTTCTCCTTCCTCAAGGTGAGAGGTCCTCCTATGAGGATTTAGCATAAGCCCTAGCTCTGTCTTGAGCTTTCCTAATGCTTCTTTGTGCAAGTTTAAGCATCAAAATTGTGTCTTCTATGAAATATTTAGCTGCTCTAACATTCTTTTTGCTGTCTCACAGTCACCAAACAACATGCAAATAAAAAAAATAGTACTATACTTTATCCTTATTTTTAGCGGGTCAAAATCAATGTTTAATTAAGGTATCCTACTACTTAAGGAATGTTGACTTCTACCTCACCTTCTTGTGACTCGCTCTACGAGCTATTTATCATCATATCTTATGGTTAAGGCATGCGTTTGATGACAAACCATCAGTCAGTCGTGTTAGAAAGACTTACATCAATGTGAAGAGCCTTCACTTGTGAATGCATACAACGCACAAAATCGAAATGCTACAACAAATGTTGAAGAAATGAGTAGATGAAGCTTGGAGATACACATAGCTCGGTGTCATATACTCGACAGAGTTTCATGTCGCTAATAATACCTTATCGAGGCAGGTTGCAAAAGTGACCTTTATTCTTTGGCCAAATTTTAGGATTTGGCCCTTGGCTCAAAACGGCTGAAGGCTTTGACAAAATGAGTGCAAGGAAAAGTAACAAATACAAACCAAAAGCTGGTAGGGAAAGCTCAATAACATCTACCTATATCTTTATCCAATTTAATTAAAAATTGTAAGTTTGGATGACAAGCTCAAGCGGCTAACATCAAATATTAATGTAGAGAATCACAAGGCATTATCTTCAACTAGAATCGGCATATATAAGGCTTAGCCCCGCTAGCATTCCCCCTCCTAGGTAGTGTCATCTCTTCACACGATGGTCAAGGTGCTAGATAGCGTGTTCAAGTTTCGGCCTTCTCTTTCTTCTATTGGTCGATCCAACCGTTCTTGCTACTTCATCCGAAGTTATTTTATCTTTCTTGTACATGGACCCTTGAATGATGCTATTCTTTAGCTAAAAAACCTCTAGAGTAGGCCACAAACCTTGCACTGGGGTTCTTTAAAGAGGTCCAAAGACTCTTTTCCTCAATGTGCATAATCCTGTATAAAATGCTTCCTCAAATGGTTGCATGTAAAAAGATGGCAGAAACATCTAGTCGTAGAAACATCAAATAGGGATAAATCCCATGGATGGATTTATCACTCGGCTGGCTTGAGAGATCATTAACAAAGCCCTTTACTCCCCTCCAAGAATGACATCCGAGTCACACTGGTTTGCTATGCCCCGTGGAATGTTTCCAAGCATATCATTTGCATTCTGTCTATAATGATCAATATGGCACACGCTATGTTGGGAATACCCCTTAAAAGGGCTTGATGGCACCCATTACGGTTAAATTCACCATATAGTCATAAGTTGCAACTCCTTTCTGTAGAATATGCATTCTAGGGCGGTTCATCCTTGTAATATATGATATAATAGCCAACTTCTAACTCGGGGTACCGGGTAATAAAGAGGATCTTCACCTGGACCATTCACAAGTACAAGTAACATGAAGTAACTAACCGGGGTGCTTCTTCACACAACCCATTCTCCATTTATTCTCCATATTATATCCTTGCTTGGATCTTTCGCTATTGCTTCTTTTTCTCTTGGATATCCCTCTTTGATCACGTGCTCTTTGATTGAGTAGATACTCGACTTCGTCGGAAGATATGATAGGGATTACTTTTGCCAGTCACATTAGTTTTCTTGGGAATGGGCTGGCCCACATTCACTAAGTGAGAACCCATTCCATTGTCCCTTTTTGGAACATCCTCTTTCTTTACGATGGCTTCTTGCAACTCCTTTTTTGCCTTTATGAATGATGAGGGTTGTAGCTATTGCGACGTGTTAGCTTTTGCAAGTGTTAGTAGCACTTCAGGATCCTACTAGCCTTCGTGTGCTCTTGTAGCATCAACCTCCACGGACTGTAAACATTATTTCTCCTGTGCAAGCTCTTCTGGCATATCTTCTTCTATTGTTGGACCCTTAGCCTTTAGCTCCTCCTTGATCTTTCACAGTTGTGTGTTAGAATCATCTATCTTGGATCGCATTTTGAATTCCTAGTATTTTTGCTCCATAGGCCTCTGCTCAATTGAATTTTCAATTTTGGGTTCCCTCTAAACCCTTAACTCGATTGATCTTGAACTTGGATCCTTCTTTCAACAGTTGTTAGCCGTGTGTTGGACACATTCAGTTGAACCTTCACTCGCAGAGATTGTTGGATCATTATTTGCATGACATTGTAGCGCCACTAACTTGCATGGATAAATCCCTTCAACATACGACCTTTCAACCCTTTTATTAACAATTAGTTTAGACTACCAATACTCTCAAGCCCAAAGCTATAGGATATGTCTCATCCCTTCCCCTTCAAGACTAATTTTTATCTTCAAAAGTTTCACTCGAAGAATTAGTCCTAAACTTGGGATTTTTCTTTCTTCAAAGTATCCTTACTCGTTCGTTCGCATGTAGAGCACTCTTCCAAGAAGACATCTTCTCACCTTACCAATCTCTCTTTAGAAGCATTACATGTCAGGTTCACTTTTCTCGAGTGTCTAGTATTTTATCAGGCTCATGAGGAAGAGAGCGAGTAGACTACAGTGAGCTCTATAATTCGATCATCTTGGACCGAATCACTAAATCCCATGGTCTTTTCTTAAGCTTACGAGCATGGAAAACTGCGTGAATTCCACTCGTCTCCGGTAGTTGGAGATTGTGAGCTCTATGTGCTATCTTCTTAAATATGGTGTGAAAGACCGCACCTAGGAGATAACTTTGGACATTGTTCAGCATACGGCCTTTCAACCCTTTTAACAATTAGTTTAGACTATCAATACTCTCAAGCCCAAAGCTATAGGATATGTCTCATCCCTTCCCCTTCAAGACTAATTTTTATCTTCAAAAGTTTCACTCGAAGAATTAGTCCTAAACTTGGGATTTTTCTTTCTTCAAAGTATCCTTACTCGTTCGCTCGCATGTAGAGCACTCTTCCAAAGAAGACATCTTCTCACCTTACCAATCTCTCTTTAGAAGCATTACATGTCAGGTTCACTTTTCTCGAGTGTCTAGTATTTTATCAGGCTCATGAGGAAGAGAGCGACTAGACTACAGTGAGCTCTATAATTCGATCATCTTGGACCGAATCACTAAATCCCATGGTCTTTTCTTAAGCTTACGAGCATGGAAAACTGCGTGAATTCCACTCGTCTCCGGTAGTTGGAGATTGTGAGCTCTATGTGCTATCTTCTTAAATATGGTGTGAAAGACCGCAATACCTAGGAGATAACTTTGGACATACTCCTTTTTTTGTCGTCTCTAATTTTCCAGCCACCTTAAGATAAACTTGTTCTCCTTCCTCAAAGGTGAGAGGTCCTCCTATGAGGATTTAGCATAAGCCCTAGCTCTGTCTTGAGCTTTCCTAATGCTTCTTTGTGCAAGTTTAAGCATCAAAATTGTGTCTTCTATGAAATATTTAGCTGCTCTAACATTCTTTTTGCTGTCTCACAGTCACCAAACAACATGCAAATAAAAAAAATAGTACTATACTTTATCCTTATTTTTAGCAGGTCAAAATCAATGTTTAATTAAGGTATCCTACTACTTAAGGAATGTTGACTTCTACCCGACCTTCTTGTGACTCGCTCTACGAGCTATTTGTCATCATATCTTGTGGTTAAGGCATGCGTTTGATGACAAACCATCAGTCAGTCGTGTTAGAAAGACTTACATCAATGTGAAGAGCCTTCACTTGTGAATGCATACAACGCACAAAATCGAAATGCTACAACAAATGTTGAAGAAATGAGTAGATGAAGCTTGGAGATACACATAGCTCGGTGTCATATACTCGACAGAGTTTCATGTCGCTAATAATACCTTATCGAGGCAGGTTGCAAAAGCGACCTTTTTCTTTGGCCAAATTTTAGGATTTGGCCCTTGGCTCAAAACGGCTGAAGGCTTTGACAAAATGAGTGCAAGGAAAAGTAACAAATACAAACCAAAAGCTGGTAGGGAAAGCTCAATAACATCTACCTATATCTTTATCCAATCTAATTAAAAATTGTAAGTTTGGATGACAAACTCAAGCGACTAACATCAAATATTAATGTAGAGAATCACAAGGCATTATCTTCAACTAGAATCGGCATATATAAGGCTTAGCCCCGCTAACATTCCCCCTCCTAGGTAGTGTCATCTCTTCACACGATGGTCAAGGTGCTAGATAGCGTGTTCAAGTTTCGGCCTTCTCTTTCTTCTATTGGTCGATCCAACCGTTCTTGCTACTTCATCCGAAGTTATTTTATCTTTCTTGTACATGGACCCTTGAATGATGCTATTCTTTAGCTAAAAAACCTCTAGAGTAGGCCACAAACCTTGCACTGGGGTTCTTTAGAAGAGGTCCAAAGACTCTTTTCCTCAATGTGCATAATCCTGTATAAAATGCTTCCTCAAATGGTTGCATGTAAAAAGATGGCAGAAACATCTAGTCGTAGAAACATCAAATAGGGATAAATCCCATAGATGGATTTATCACTCGGCTGGCTTGAGAGATCATTAACAAAGCCCTTTACTCCCTCCAAGAATGACATCCGAGTCACACTGGTTTGCTATGCCCCGTGGAATGTTCCCAAGCATATCATTTGCATTCTGTCTATAATGATCAATATGGCACACGCTATGTTGGGAATACCCCTTAAAAGGGCTTGATGGCACCCATTACGGTTAAATTCACCATATAGTCATAAGTTGCAACTCCTTTCTGTAGAATATGCATTCTAGGGCGGTTCATCCTTGTAATATATGATATAATAGCCAACTTCTAACTCGGGGTACGGGTAATAAAGAGGATCTTCACCTGGACCATTCACAAGTACAAGTAACATGAAGTAACTAACCGGTGCTTCTTCACACAACCCATTCTCCATTTATTCTCCATATTATATCCTTGCTTGGATCTTCCGCTATTGCTTCTTTTTCTCTTGGATATCCCTCTTTGATCACGTGCTCTTTGATTGAGTAGATACTCGACTTCGTCGGAAGATATGATAGGGATTACTTTTGCCAGTCACATTAGTTTTCTTGGGAATGGGCTGGCCCACATTCATTAAGTGAGAACCCATTCCATTGTCCCTTTTTGGAACATCCTCTTTCTTTACGATGGCTTCTTGCAACTCCTTTTTTGCCTTTATGAATGATGAGGGTTGTAGCTATTGCGACGTGTTAGCTTTTGCAAGTGTTAGTAGCACTTCAGGATCCTACTAGCCTTCGTGTGCTCTTGTAGCATCAACCTCCACGGACTGTAAACATTATTTCTCCTGTGCAAGCTCTTCTGGCATATCTTCTTCTATTGTTGGACCCTTAGCCTTTAGCTCCTCCTTGATCTTTCACAGTTGTGTGTTAGAATCATCTATCTTGGATCGCATTTTGAATTCTAGTATTTTTGCTCCATAGGCCTCTGCTCAATTGATTTTTCAATTTTGGGTTCCCTCTAAACCCTTAACTCGATTGATCTTGAACTTGGATCCTTCTTTCAACAGTTGTTAGCCGTGTGTTGGACACATTCAGTTGAACCTTCACTCGCAGAGATTGTTGGATCATTATTTGCATGACATTGTAGCGCCACTAACTTGCATGGATAAATCCCTTCAACATACGACCTTTCAACCCTTTTATTAACAATTAGTTTAGACTACCAATACTCTCAAGCCCAAAGCTATAGGATATGTCTCATCCCTTCCCCTTCAAGACTAATTTTTATCTTCAAAAGTTTCACTCGAAGAATTAGTCCTAAACTTGGGATTTTTCTTTCTTCAAAGTATCCTTACTCGTTCGCTCGCATGTAGAGCACTCTTCCAAAGAAGACATCTTCTCACCTTACCAATCTCTCTTTAGAAGCATTACATGTCAGGTTCACTTTTCTCGAGTGTCTAGTATTTTATCAGGCTCATGAGGAAGAGAGCGAGTAGACTACAGTGAGCTCTATAATTCGATCATCTTGGACCGAATCACTAAATCCCATGGTCTTTTCTTAAGCTTACGAGCATGGAAAACTGCGTGAATTCCACTCGTCTCCGGTAGTTGGAGATTGTGAGCTCTATGTGCTATCTTCTTAAATATGGTGTGAAAGACCGCAATACTAGGAGATAACTTTGGACATTGTTCAGCATACGGCCTTTCAACCTTTTAACAATTAGTTTAGACTATCAATACTCTCAAGCCAAAGCTATAGGATATGTCTCATCCCTTCCCCTTCAAGACTAATTTTTATCTTCAAAAGTTTCACTCGAAGAATTAGTCCTAAACTTGGGATTTTTCTTTCTTCAAAGTATCCTTACTCGTTCGCTCGCATGTAGAGCACTCTTCCAAAGAAGACATCTTCTCACCTTACCAATCTCCTCTTTAGAGCATTACAGGGTCAGGTCACTTTTCTCGAGTGTCTAGTATTTATCAGGCTCATGAG
>NC_140939.1:112326043-112394354 GCF_014529385.1 Adiantum capillus-veneris | reverse complement strand
AAAGCACAATATTCCATTGGGGACATGGCGTGGACTAGCAAAGGCAGGGCCCCCCTCATGAGTCCTTCTTGCCAATAATGTGGTCCCACGAGGTGTGGTCTACATTCTTGAATATGTGCATGGGATCCAAGAGGTGCTGTATTTTTATGTCCTTCCAATATGAAAACCTTAAAAATATGGAATACCTTGACTAACCTTTTGGTGGAGTACTCGGAGCCGGATTGTTGTTGTAGTGATCTTCCCAAATAGTTGCCCAATTTGTCATCACGAGCTTTAGAGGCATTTTCCCATTTGTTGGAAGAAAAACAATACTAAAAGTAAGAGTAGGAAAAAAAACTAGCTAGGAGAAATACCAAGAACTTAGGTGTACTAATTCTCTATTTTAAAAACTAGAGATAACTAGGATAGCCCTAGAATCATAATTTTTTGAATTATTCTAAGCAAAAATATATTTTTCATACATAAATTGGATGAAAAAATTAGAATTTTATTTTGATTGATTATGAGATAGTTATGGTAGCAAGCTCCTAGCTAGACCTACTTATGGTTTATATTAGAGCTCCTATTTAGCTTATACAATTATATAAGCTAGGTATTTATGCTAAAGCTAGTTATAAAACTAGGAGCTAAATAAAGAAAACTACCTGAGGCTTATAGAGTGCATCTAATACCGTTAGTGCATTATTGGCTACCCTTAGAAAATTAAAGACACTAATGAAGTAGTAAACTCTAGTACCTATGGAACCTTGCAAAAGAGTTTGAGATAATGTGATGAATGATCATGAAGTTGGTCCTAACAACTTGGTGGAACCAATGGAGCAAGAAAAGGAGATACCAACTATGGATGTTGCACATGTTAGAAATATCATTTAAGGTATGCATACATTGTTTACATGACTCTAGAGAGTCAAAAGAAGAAAAGCATTGATTGAAGCATAGGATTTACCCCTAGAAACACGGAATTTGGTTATAAAATAAGAAAGAAATTCTTGGAACAGACTGATTGACTAGCAAAGAGTGTTTGACAAAACTTTTGGTATGTTCTTTTTGAGACTCTCTACCTACTAGCATTGATATCAAGTGGAAATTATTGTGGCGTGAGATGACAACCAGAGTGCACCATTGTTGTTATGATGTGATGTCCAACTTGGCCCAATAGAATACCACAAACTTCTTGTATTGTTGTGCCATGAGATGACATCTAGGTTGAAATTGTTGTTGTTGTGGGGTGAGCCCATGTTGGCTCAACAATTTACTTGTTCAATGAAATGGGATGCTAAAGACTGGCAAGGTTTTTTTTATGAATAATGTATGTATAGATCCGTCCTGATTATGCACGTCCAAATTTCTAAGAGAAACCTATTAAAAGAGAACCTTGGAGAAAATCGATCTACTCCTTTTAAAAGGAAGGTCTTTTATATTGTTTAAAATTCTAATACAAACATGTGAGATAAAATAAAAAAGAGCATGCATATTTATAGAAGGTACATAAGGGCTATATATAGAACAATTGTATATATAGTTCAACACAAAGTGTGTTGAATACTCACAATAGGTATATATATATATAGTGGATGTGCACACAATATATACAAAACACGAGGTTGTTCCAAGATTGATGTTTTCATTAGGTACCAACTTTGACTCACATCGTCGGTATGTTCGATGAAGGGTGAGTTGAAGAGATTCATTGATGTCAATTTGTTTTTAAAGCATATATATTGATGTTGATAGCAGCTAGATACTGACACCCATAAATATGATTATATTGACACTCTACTAAGATTTACAACAAAATATGCTCAAAATTTGATCTAAAGTCAAGGGTGTCAAAACACAAACTAATAAGTTAATGCAATCAAATATAATATCAACAAACACCACTCAAAACACTAATCCAGATATCTAATAACTTTTGAGTCCACCAACTTTGGTTGTAATGTACTTGCTATATTTTGTTACATCTGTCCTGTATTTAAGTTTTAGGGGTTAAATGCATATAGATCACTTTTGTAGGTGATGACCACCAATTGGCTGAGGTGTCTAGAAGTACCCAATATTTGAGCTGAAGTTTGCATCTTGATTGCATGGCACAGTGAGGTTTGGAATATATGAGCACATAGCTAGCCCCAAGCAATTTTCTTCTTTGGAACTGTGAACCACCTGTTTGAGTATGGAGCACAAGAAGGCTCCAAGATTCCCATTTTGATTTTCTCATTCAGTAGCTCTACTAACTTTGGCAAATGAGCCTTTGAAACCGGAATAGGTTGCAGATTCCAAGGCACATGAGGTATTGTGAAGATTACCATAGGAGCTACAATAGAAGTATCAACGCCTCCTATCTCATGTGGCTCAAATACAAAATCCTTACCATGCTTTGAAAGAATTTCTTTGAAGCACTTTGTCTCCTCCTGTGTTAGAAACTCCTCACGACCAATCTGCAACTCTTGGAAAGACTCCTTTGTGAAGGTATGCCCAATCTTTTTAGGATTCCTCAAACTTGGTTGTAAAGAAGCCTGCTCAATCGTTTCCCTATTGTTGGGTAGTAAGGGTGAAGCTACTGGTTTCACCTTCTTTGCTACACTCTTGTATTTAGTTTCAACATGGACTTCTGGGCCAACTGTTTGGTTTTCTTTAAAGGCTTCTATTACCTGATACATCTCCATAGAGAAAAATTCAACAACTTCATTTTCAAGATGCAAACTAGACCCCATTATAGCATCAAGCTCACCCATAGTATCTACAAAAGAAACTTGTTCGCACAAACCCACTCTTTTTCATGCCTATTTGTACATTATGGACATATTGCCTCTCACATCTCTTCAAATCTTCAAGTTTTGTAAAACATACTGATCCATTCCTTGTTACCAAGGAGTTCGTTGAGAAAGTTCACCTATTTTTATATCAGGCGAGACCCTTTTCCTTTTTGTACCACTACAATCCCGCTTTACAATGGTGCTTGGCCGAAGCCCATCATTTCTCTATGATCATGAAACTCTTTGCTCACCTTTGGTAGAGGATGTTCTCTGAGGTTGTCACGATTTCTTTCATGGTTTACACAAGCTGTGAGAAATTGGACAGTTCGTTTACCATCTTTGCTACGTATCATAGCATATGTTGAACCATCATCCATTACCTTTGTTTCCATTCGAACTCCCACAATGTAGGGTTGTCCAAGGATGAGATGATATAAAGATGTTTCCTGTACAAAGAAGTTTTGGTCAATCTTTACATCACCTATTGTCACCTTCACACCTGGACATGCTGCATACAATTCACAGGATGAATTGTTTGCCACTTTTACCATCCAGCCATGATCTGTGTCCATCGGCCATTTTCACTTGTTGTAGAGACTCTTTGACATTATGTTTGTTTTTGAACCATGGTCAATCAAGGCAACAAATGGCTCTTCAAGGTCACCTACCTTGACCAAATTTTCTGTAGTAGCTCTTGCCCAGTGACTTCGTGAATAGTAGCTCCTAGGAATAGCTTCAACTTCTTCATCATCATATGAGAAATGCACTTGCTTCACTCTCCCACTGGATTGGTATCATCCTACCACAGCTCCATCATCTTCCTTATTTTGTAGTTGCATCCCTTGTGTCTTCAAGGTTTCCCCTTCAACCTGTGGACGAGAAACTTCAGCAAGAGTTTTCCTCTTCCTCTTGATGATGTCAATGATCTCCTCATGAAATTCACGCTTTGCAATGCCAAGAACCTCTCCTAGAGTAAACTCAATCTTTCTATTCAAGATCCTTTCCTCCAAGACTTTCTTTAAATCTGTAGCAACCTCAATATTAGATTGTAGTTTATAAGTTGGGCCTTTTGTCTTACCTTTTGTTGGCTCTTTCTTCTTTCATGTTGTAGACTCCTCCATGAGTACTTCTGGTGGAGATGCTTCTTGTGTCGGGGGTGTTTGGGAAGGCATTGAGTCACTTCTTCCCCCACTTCTAGAAGCTCTTTTTGATGGTCCTTCATCAGCATTCTCACACCTGCGCTTGTCTTCTACAATAGCCTCATTTTGTTGGCATTTTGTAATGTAGGCATGCATTGACAATGAGTCCACTGGATCATTCTATCTTGTTTCTAGAAGTATGCAATCACCTACTTCATGTAGAGCCTCTTTTGTAAGCTTTTCCTTTTTAGCTAATTGCATGACATTTGGCCAAATTTGACCATGATGGTCATTCACCTCTTCATCACTAAGATGCTCAATTTTTACTCCATAAGTAGTTGCCTCAACTGAAGAGCTGGCATGGGTAGTCGCCATATCTTCAACTAAGGCTTGCATTCCCCCCTTCCCAAAGTTAGTTCTCAAGGGTATACCTGTCTCTCTTAAGTGGATTTTACCATCCTTGAAAAAGACAACATCTTTAGACAAAGCATCACTAAAATCATCACAATCTCTTTTTACATGTTCTGTACCATTACACCAAATACATCTTTCAACAAACCCTTCTTTCCGCTGTTGTATTTTCCTAGATAGTGGCCCTGATGGTTGGTCTTTTTTTTCAAGCTTTGCAAGCTTCACCTTCAAGTCACACATTCCCTTCACAAGATCATCTAGCATAGACTCATCAAACTTAGGAGATATAAAAGTAGGCTTGACCATTTTGTCAGAAGTTGAGGTTGAAGGACTTGTAGCGTTTACTACCATCTTGTACCATATTCTTTGTCGTTTGGAAAGCAATGAGACAGCACCTTCAACCTCATTCCAGTCGGTATTTAGTCCTTGCTCAGCATCTCTATCTTCAAGAAGAAGCTCCAAATTTTCTTGAAACTCTTTACATGCAGCTTGTAAGAAAAGATCTGTCTTCTCTGCATCTAGTGTGGCCCTTTCTATCTTGGTGAGTTGTGCATAGCGCCGCTCAAATTCCCTAAGTAGATTTGTTATTGATAGTCCTTTCTTTGGATCGACTACCCATTCTCAGAATTTCCTTTTGGTCACTCTCTCAGAGTCCTCCATGAAATATTCCTCCTTTAAAGCTACTTTGAGTTCTTTCCAATTTCTCCCATGCCCATCTTTAATTTCCCTAACATGTTCCCTAATTTTTGGAGCAACAACTAGCTCAAAACTTTGAATCATCTCCCCTTCTCACACACAATGTAGCTCCATCTCCTTCACATACTCGTGTAAGTGCTTGGTTACATCTTTTCCATTGAACAGATCCATCCTGTTGATGACCGCTTGTATGGCCTTAGTTGTTGAAATCTCCCTTCTTCTAGTGGCATGTTGTTGTTGCATGAACATTACAAATGCTTGAAAAATTTGCATTGTTCCTGGGTCAAAATGCATACCTTTTTTCTCAACATGATCACCCATGGTTACCCAAAAACTCGCACCCTGGTAGATTTGCGTTGGGTTCACCAAAAATATATCAAGAAAATTGCGGTCTTGCCAGGAAAGCACCGGGCTTTTCGCTGTGAGAATTTGTGAGAGAACTCCAAAAAAAAACTATATGAAGGAGTTAAACCATAGATGCCATGAAGACTAGGGTTTGGAAGGAAGTGTAATCAAAGAAGCCCCACTCTTTCTTTCTTGCACTCACACACACAAAGAAAGAACACAAATGAGAATATCAAAACAACACAAAGATGAAAACATTAAGGCTATGGTCATATCGTATCATGGGTAATATGAAAGGTTTAATAGATGAGTTAATGGCGTTCAATCTTTGCCGACCAAACAGGCTACGAATTGTTCTTTGGAATTGTAGTTTTGTGCTAACCATAATATATATGTTTTGTCTAGTGATTGGGATTAGTTGTGTGTACAAATCCTCTTGGTTCATAGCAAGATAACCACACTTATATCAAAAGAAAAGTTGTAGTCTATAAGAGGTAGTATGATGGGATCCGGTGAAAGAAGTATTTCATTGAGCCTTTCTGGGCCAACGAAAAACATTATACCTTGTTGAAAGTGTATTTTACGGATAATCCATACGTTAATTCTAATAGATCGCACAGAGTGGAAGCGATAGAAATTCTCATCATGTGGATTATTCATCTAGGACAGTATGTGAGAAACATAGATAGAGAAGTGAAGAGATGAGAAGTTTCCCTTCCAAGCCCTATTCTTGCTCGTAGGCAATAAGGATATTGCAGGGAGAGATGTACTTGTAGCAAGGAGAACCTAGAATTTGTAGAAAGAATGAATTTATAAGAGTGAGAGAGATAGGTTTTGTTAAGGAGATGAGATTAGATATATATATGTTGGATTAGAGATGAAAAAGAAAACAACAAGAAATCAACAAAATATCAATGTAAAACACATCTTACTTGTCAAACCCTTCGGCACAATTTTTTATGGAGAAACAAGAAGCGGAAAGAATTCAACTTTGATTGATACACCAAGTCCAAGACCTTCTTCGATTAGAGTTGATCTTCCAAGGATAGTTTACAAGAATGGCTAGTTTTTCTCTAGGAGAAAGTGTAGGCTTAGGCTTATGTTAATGGCTAAGTACAATTAGGCATTACTACTCACTCCCTCATGAATTCCTCTCATCAATGGCTTGAATGGATTTCAAGGAAGAAGAGGTCCCCTTTTATAGGTGAAGGGAACCCCCAAGGGTTTACACGAGAAGAGAAAAGCCAGTGAGAACAGAAACTGGAAAAATTTGAAATGAGTTGTCCCTGCATGATGTGGGCAGACTGCGGTCCAATATTTTGATCATATCTCCTCAAACGTGGCTCCAAATAAAAAAGTAAAAATATGGACAGCAAATTCAGTTCATTACCTACGACTTCCATTTTATATGTATTTTCCAATTCGGATTGGAACCTTGTGTTAAAAAATCATCAAAATAGGATACAGTTTTGGCAGCAAAAGTCTTCTTGTGGTCCCCTTAGCCTAGACTTTCATTTGATTTCAATGGACACCTCATGCAATATGAAAGCATGAAATTTCTCCTTGAAAAAGGTTTGTAATCATACTTGCAATAATACATTAAATTAAGTGTATCTTTGAAATCATGCCACCTAATGTCCCACTAGGATTTGATTCCCTCCTAGTAGCTATTTAAAAAGAAATATAAGAAAAATACATAGAATATATATATAATATATATATAATATATATATATTGGAAATTACCCTAGATATAGGATCTAGCTAGGGTGTGAGATAATAATGAGATAGTAGAAAAAAAGAATCAATTCTTTTTGCCCCAAGATAAAGAGTCGGAGCTATTAATGCTTTTCAATATTACTTTTTGACGATAAAGTAAGAATATGTTACCGTTGAGATAATAGGATGAGATAGAAAGCTTATTATTATACTTAGATATATATATATATACATTATATGAAATATAATTATGTATCTAAAAAGTTACAAGATAACTCTTGTAGCATGTGTCTCACTATGTACGTGTCACAGCCCGACAACGTAGTCGACAAATCACTTTTTGGTAGATGCAAAAGACTGCATGCATAAATTCTCTCGGAACTTGAAGGCTTTGCATACATCTCCAAAGATTTCCTCGTGGTACCATGTCAAAAGCTTTCTTAAAATCCACAAAGCGACAATACAACTTTTCTCCTTTCAATCAAGACACTTCCATAAGAACTCGAAGAGTGACAAGGTGATCAATAGTGCTATGATGCTTTCGAAAACCTGCTTGGCCTAGTGCACCTTTGTCATTCTTTTCAGCCCGTTCACTTATCTTCATCTCCATGATACATCCAAATAACTTTTCCATCAAAGAACCAACCATTATAGTGCGATAGTTGTTCACATTGTTTACATATCTCCTTTGTGCAAAGGTTTGATCCAATTTTCACTCCAATCATGAGGCATGCCATGCTGATGTGCAAGGTTAAACATATCACATATCCAATATCGTGTTTTCTTGCTTGTCCATTGAATCATTTCAGCCTTGACACCTTGAAGGTCCCCTGCCTTGTGGGTAGCAAGTTTCTCAAGCGCGCAACATACATCTTCAATAGTAAAGAAGGGAGTCATAAATGGAAGGGAGCTACAACACTCCATCTTATCAACATTTGGTTGCTCATAGAGATTCTTGTAATGCTTTTACATATCCTCAAGAGTCAAGTCACCAAAGCTCTTAACATGCTTGCGTTTTAGATTTTGCCAAAACTTGCCACATGCATGTGCTTTCTCTTGCGCTAAAAGAAGTTTTTTTTTTACTTCCCACCTTCTCCTCTTTTTTTGAACAAGTGCTTTGTATGTGTGTGAATGTTCCATGTAACCTTCCTTGTCTTTTCTTGCATCCAACCTTAGCAAGTGTTTTCGGGCTTGACTACATTCCATGTCAAACCATTTCTTCTTGGTGCTACCTTTCTTAGATCTTTTGCAAGACATATGTTTCACCGAAAAGCATTCCCTCGCACAAGAGCAAATTACTTCTTTGAAAACTTTCCACTTGCATTCTAATGTTGGGATCTCTTGATGCTCTGTCATGCTTAAAATTTGGTCCACCATATCAGCATATATAAGTGCTTGTTTGAGGTCTAGACGTAGGTACAAATGATTCACGTCATGATTGGAGGCTACATGCTTGGGTCTTTTACCACACTTGAGGTCAATACATAGCATCCTATGATCCGATTCCGGATTCCATTCACCAAGTGTAAAGCTTTGTATGCATTCTAGAGTGGCTTCCGAAAACAACATATAGTCGATCACACTATCACCATTGTGCTTTCTACATGTAAAGTCATTGGTGGTTTGCCATAAAGATACACCATTTGCAATGAGCATTCTAGTACTATTGCACATATGTAGAAGTGACTTTCCATACTGATCCAATTATTTTGCATCATTAGAACTTCGATTATACATGTATGAGTCATCCCTTCTTCTTGAGACATGTGGCATGTCAACTTGTTGTGTGTCGTGTTGTAACCTATTTGTGCAAGCATTCATGTCTCCAAAGACAATGACTCCACCTTGGTCCTTGTAATGAGCAATGTCTTCCTCTAGTTCAACAAAGGGCTGATCTCTATCCATATCCAAGGGAGCATAAAACTTGGAGTCATAGTGAGGAATGTAGCAACCAACCGCAAACATGACTTGACCATTGGGTGGATTGATTTTCAGCCATAAGTAGCATTTATACTTATCTTCTTTGACAATGGAAACATCCGTCAAACCCTTTTTGATCATACATGATATGCCTCCTTGGCCTCTACGTTGCTTTGCATTTTCGGTCCACATCAAAGAAGGCACATCATATTTGTCAAATCCGAGAATTCGTTGCGCATCATGCTCCCATGTTTTGACAAGAAGTATCACATCGGAGTCATTGGTAAGCTCATCAATGCCAATTCGCGCATTCCATGGATAGCCGTTACAACTCCAAAAGCTTATTCGCAAGCGTGAGTTGGTCTCATAGATCATGTGTCCCTATTTGTTGGGTGGGCTTGCATCCTCCTCAAGTGACTTTTCTTCTTGAGATGACACCTTAACCTTCTTGGTTCTTTCCGCATATGCTTTGCGACATACATTTTTTTGCATAAGTGTGCGATCCTCATATACATTACAACCCGTTCCTTTGAGGTCGATCCAATTATTGTCAAGGATGATCTTTCTCTTTACCTCATCAGCCATGGTACATACAATAGGTCTTTCTCCGAAGCAAGGGACTCCTTGTTTTCCAACTCGATGTGCACCATAAGACATGATTCTAGGCATGCCAAAGTGTGTAGCAAAAACCTCTTCAATAGCAACCGCAAGAGATTGGGGTGTTTCCATGCTTTCCTCCTTGATTCCATGAATGACGACGTTCTTTGAGTGTTTTTGCCATTCTTGCAATTCTTGAGTGTCCACATTCTCTACATTCTTTGCTTGAACAACGGCTTGTATGATAGGAGATGTAGAAACCACATTATCCCTACATATATCAGTCCATGATTTGGATGTATTTCTCATCTCACATACATCATGTTGTATTGTATCTATCGTTTCCTCTTTCAATACATGATCACTCTCAACTTTGCTCAAGCGCTCTTTACATACATTCATGTCCACAAGAGAGCGCTTACATTCTTGAACTTCATTCTCAAGATGCACCAAGCGTGTTGTTTGCATTTCAAGAACCTTCTTGAGGTGCTCATTCTCCATAACAAGAACTCTTAAAGTGCCATTCTCCATTGCAAGTGCACGCAACTCTTCACCTTGCTTGTTGACTGTTTCTTGTAATGAGATCAAGTAAGCCATGATCATTGCTTCTGTTGTTGTAGAAGATGTGGTTGGATTAGCATCCAAATTTCTTGGATATTTTGCATCATTCTCCATGGCGAGTGTGGATTTTCCACCGTTGCCAGTTTTGTCCAACATTGCCTTCAAGTCGGCAGCAAAAACGCAAAGTTTTGACAGTTTTTTTAGTTTTAAGATGCTATTACAGCAAAGCTTTTCATTGCTCAAAAAAATTCTATATTTACATCAATGCGTATAGGGCTTTGTGCTCTTTGATTGCTGCTATAGATCACGTAAATCGGAGTTTAAATAAAGAAGTTATGATCAAAAGAGTGAACTTCTATCTACTAGGTCAAAAAACGGCACAGAGGGAGAGAGAGAGAGAGAGAGAGAGAGAGAGAGAGAGAGAGAGAGAGAGAGAGAGAGAGAGAGAAATAGAGAGAGATAGTGAAAGAGGGAAAGAGAGAGAGATAGGGAAAGAGGTAAAGAGGGAGAGAGAGTGGGAGAGAGAGAGAGAGAGAGAGAGAGAGAGAGAGTAAATAGAGAGAGGGAAAGAGAGGAATAGAGAGAGATAGGGAAAGAGGGAAAGAGAGAGAGATAGGGAAAGAGAAGAAAGAAATGAAATGTTATATTAACGTCTTCAAAAGGCCAGAATGACCTATGAGACCAAAGTGATACAAAAATGGTGAATCTGTTACATTGTCTGGGTACCTTAGTACCAAAGTACTAAGTGTGAAAAGTGTGAAAGTGTGAAAATAAATGTGAAACTAAATCCAAAGTATTAAATAAACTTCTTAGGAGCATTCTGGGTGTCTGTCTAGAATGCTTCTAATCCTTTGTTGTAGTCTCCTTTGGTGAAGTGTGCTTCTGCATCTCGGTCGTGGTCGTCTCGATTTCCTAAGCTCAATCATCCTGCCAATGAGGGTGCCTTTGGTATGAATGTGGGTACTCCTTTGTGCTGGTTGCTGGCCTCTTGCTTCTCCTTCCACTTCTACTACTCTCGATCCGAAGAAATCTGTGATTTGCCTCTGAGGCGGTAGTGCTCTTTGTCTTCTCATTAGCTTATCCCTGTGCCGATGTAGTTCCAGTAGGTAGAAGCCTAAGCATCTTTGATCTTGGTATTGTGTGACTCTATCTAGAGGTCCAAAGGCTTCTTTAAATAGGCAATGGAAACGCCCACGTATCTCATAGTATACGATGCAATGGCATATGTAGTGTAATTCGGTCTCTGGCTCCATTCCGCATAACCTGCAAATTCTGCTCTCAGGTGGGATTCCCCTAAATTTTCCAATTCAATTTCCAGCTGGTGTGAGGATGTACGAATCTGACCAATAGCACATCTCAAACCATGATATAGGTGGGTATCCATATAGCTCGGGCGAATCACAAATCCATCTTCAGATAGCTGTAGGAAGTTTGCTTTGTAGTCGTCCATCTTCGTGCCCAATTCTTGTGTAGGGTCTACCCATGTCCTCTTAGTATCCAACTATATAAGATCCTGACGGATAATTTTATTAATCTCCGTTCGTGTAATTGCCAGTGATAGAGCCGCAAGAGAGTATTGGAAGGGGGGTAATCTTTCTATACTAAACCCGTGTCTCTGAAACCACGAGGACAATTGCGCATACCAGCATGATGTATCCCCTTGAAAAAGAGAGAGAGAGAGAGAGAGAGAGAGAGAGAGAGAGAGAGAGAGAGAGAGAGAGAGAGAGAGAGAGAGAGAGAGAGAGAGAGAGAGAGAGAGAGAGAGAGAGAGAGAGAGAGAGATAGGGAAAGAGAAAGAGAATGAAAGAGATAGAAATAGAGAAAGATAGAGAGGGAGAAAGAGAAAGAGGGAGAGAGGAAGAGAGGAAAGAGGGAGAGAGAGAGAAAGAGAGATAGGGATAGAGAAGAGAGGGAAAGAGGAAGAGAGAGAATAGAAAAGAGATAGGGATGGAGAAGTGAGAGAGAGAGAGAGGAAAGAGGGAGAGAGAGAGAAAGAGGGGAAAGAGGGAGGGAGAGGGAGAGAGAGAGAGAGAGAGAGAGAGAGAGAGAGAGAGAGAGAGAGAGAGAGAGAGAGAGAGAGAGAGAGATAGGGATAGAGAAGAGAGGAGAGAGGGACAGAGAAAGAGGGAGATATAAACAGATAGGGAAAGAGGGAGGGAGAGGGAGAGAGAGAAATAGAGATATCTGTTGGCATAAAGAGATAGAGAGAGAGGAAGATAAAGAAATAGGGAAATAAAGAGCAATGGTTGTAGGCAAAGCAACCATTTTGTGATGTGCGTAGTGCGGGTATGCTCATGTTTCTGTAGGGTGCTATGAAAAAGACCTTCTTTTTACGTAATGTCGACAGACCCTTGGAAATTACTTTCTACTCTCTTCTCCTTAACTTCTCTATCTTTCTCTCTATCTCTCTTCCCATCTCTTTCTCTCCACCAAATAGGCATTAGGTTGGATAGCTTTTAACGATATCGTACCTCAAAATTGAGGCAAAGTAATCCCTTGAACACGGAGCTACTGTGAAGCGATGTTGTGCAAGAAGCACTATAAAGAAGCTCTTCTTCATAGCACTCTATAGAAGCAAGAGCACTCTCGCACTGCGCACAACACAAAAGGATGGCTACATTTACATATACAACCATAACTCTTTATCTCTACTCAAAACGATGGCTACATTACATATATGTATATATATTTATGTGTATATATATATACTTGTTTATGCATGTATATAAGCACTAAGTACGGGAGCATAGCACCCGAAGGTTAGACGCTTCCTCTTGGGTATAGTCCTTTTTTAATCGTAGTGTTGTGGTCATTGATCCACTCATGCATGGATTACTGCAATGATGTACCTTTGGTTTTACCACGGTTGAGAGTGTGGTGATATGGAGAAACCCCTTGATTAGAGCGTCTTTTGTGCAGTAGTCTACCACTCTTTTGTCTTTCTCAGGTTTTGGATTGTTTGAGAATGATGGGATGTTGCTCCCCACACTGGGCCTAAACAAAGGTCTAGGGTTGGGTGGTTGCGTACCCCCAGGTGTCCTTGCATAAGCTGGGGGTGACAGTAGACACCCTTTCTTTATGAACTTTGGACACATTTTTCCCAAAAATCTATTCTTGTGGAACCATATTTCTACTCCGAGGATAATAGGGTATGAGTTGAGATGCAGCAAAACTTGTACGAAATTTTTTCAAAAAGTGCCCTAGATTACCACATTGGTAACATGACCGAGCGAGATCACCCTATTTCAAGTATATCACAAGTCATCCAACATTTTCCAATTCTATCTCTAGAGTACTTGGGAACTTTTGATCTATTTGCCACATGATGCATGCCTTATTTTGATTGGGGCAGCGAATAGTAGGTGTAGAAAACACCTTTCACAATGAATTTTCCATCTCTCCAATGCATGTCTAGAGAAATGTGGAGAGTCCTACAAGATCAAACCACACAGGGAATTTGCTCAGGAGCTCATCTTTAATGAGCTTAATGGGTTTCCAGGGAATAATATGTACTATTTGCCCACACATCACGACAGTGGACTCTTGACCTAAAGGTTTGAAGAATAAAACTTCAAAGAGTCCCAACAATGAGTAGAATATCTTATTGACCGTAGGGCACTGAAAGGCCCTATCGATTTGGCCAGAAATCTCCGAGATTGGTGGGAGATTCCCATCAAAATACATCACCACAACTTTATCTTTAAACACAAGCAATTGAGAACAAACAACGGACAACTTTAGGGATACTTTGTGCCCTCCCATGACTTCAATGTCAAGGGTAAGGACATCTTAAAGGAAGTTAGACATGGTGGCAGGGTCGACTTATGCAGCACATTGGAAAAACTTCATGAGCAACAATTGCTTTAGGGTCTAGTTTAAAGAAAGAGGGTAGATCCAAAACAGTTAGGGAGGTTACATGGTAGTCAAGAGTAGCTTGACGTTGCATTTCCATTTATTTGCAAGGTGCAAGAGCACGACTCGAGTAGATCTTCACTCAAATTCGTCCACGTTTGCAAGACCTAACTTGCCATTCTCTCTCTCTCTCTCTCTCTCTCTCTCTCTCTCTCGTCCACATGGTATCAGATTGGACCTTACAAGGTAGGGTTTGGTGCGTAGGCCATCCAACACAGGGCTTGTTGCTGCTCACGAAGCTTCACGACACAACCATCAAAAGTTCATCACAATCAATCTCATGAACTGGACCTTTCAAACAAGGTGTGGAGAAAGCCACTACAACACAAGAATTATCACACAAAACAGAGCCAAAGATAAGTCAAATTATCTATCAACTTAAGCCATTAGGTAGAGGATGCGGTGTAGGAGGGCCTCTTTATTTTTCATGAGCTTATGGAGATGATTAACATTTTGACAAGTAGGTGTACCCCATGCATGCAAGAATGGTGGGTGTGTAAGAGATGTGCAAGAGTGGCCAAAGGATGCGCTCCCCCCCCCCCCCCCCCCCAAAAAAAAAAAAAAGGTTGAAAAATTTATGTTTTTTGGCCTTCCATTACTCCCACATATGTTCTAAAATTTGAGTGGAGATCATAGATCTGCAATCTACGCGTCGAGCTCTTTCCATAGATATGCTACATGGTATGGTTTTACCGGCTAGATTTTTAAATTCCATTTTGGGGGGGAAACTTTGAATTCAAATAAACTAGCCATTTTGCATGTTTGAATTCAAAAGCTTTCCTTTGATTACTTTCTTAATACTAAAGGTTTGACTTCCTTAAACTGCCAAATAAAGAGGCCCTCCTAGACCCCATTCTCTTCCTAATGCTCTTTTTCTTTATGGTTGTGTTGTTGTCGCATCCATAAGGTTCTATGTTTGTTGTGGCATAAGATTGCAAGATGGTTGCAAGTGTTGTGGGCATGAGGATGCAAGAGGCATGCTAGCACATGCTGATATTCTCTTCTAGGCTGCCAGGGTGTAGCTTGATGTAGCGTAGGCGAATATTAGGTCTATTGCAAGGGCAAGCTATGTATACTGCTAGCTCATAGGCACTTGAAGCAACAACAATAGTACATTGTGGTGACAACTATTTCCTCGTTGATGTTTTGTGAAGCAATTATAACATTTCCTTGCATAATTTTCTTATTCTTTTTCTAAGTCGGGCTTGCGCCCTTTGTACCACCCAAAAGACCAATATTTGGTAAATCTTATGTTGAGGTGGCCTACACCATTTGTAGAGTCTAAAAGCATGGCCAATTGCAACACTACCAAGGTCTGAGCGTAGATGAAGCACAAGTTGGAAATAATCAAGCCAGGCTATGGTATCTGAGCGGTCAACATAGATTTTTAGAAAAGTAGAGCTCTAGCTTCCGCAAAACTTTCGATCTTCTCATGCTATTTGTAGCTTTTTCTTATTCATATGCTTTTCCTAGCTCGATTTGGCACTGAAATTCTTTTGTGCTCAGCTATAAAGTTTTTGGACCCGTATATAGACTTTGCTATATATTGCTTTTGACTTCAACCAGAGCAGCACTAGAATGTTCTCCTTATCTATATCTTTTCTCATAAGTTATAAGTGATATGAAATGGATATGCATATTGAATTTTCCTACAAGCACATAAAGTCGTTGATCCTTCAAGTTCTATGCACATTGTAGTCCTCATGAGATGTATAGTTGTCGATCCCATGCAAGAGACTCCTACGAGCACATATAGTCGTCGATCCTCATAAGACTCCTATGAGCATGTATAGTCATCGATTCTTCAAGTTCTATGCATGTTCTAGTCCTCATGAAACTACCAGTCTGAAGCATCCCTTTTTGCTATTTGCTATATCAAAACTTAAAGTAAAGTTTTGAGAGATATTATGTTGGTTTTATTTTTATAATAATGAATACAAAAGGGAAATAATTGTCATGATCTACTAATTAGTATGTGTAACCAAAATATTCTACAGATATGTGTCCTTAGAAAAGGGCTCAAAGAGATCTTGTAGATCTTTCAAATGTTATGTATCTTGTTGATGCCATGTTGACTAATATTGATATCAAGGTTTCTTATTTACTAATGCTTTATGGAAAGTTTTATGATAGATGGATATGTTCCTCAATGCCATATTGATTTCTCAAGACATCGTACATCACGTTCGTGTTGATTCCATGACAATAATATTCTTGTCTCATGAGAAGTGTATAAAGGTATGAGATAGGTTGTTTGACTAATATTGACATCAGGATTTCTTATTTGCTTATGCTTCATGGCATGCTTTTAAGATGCATTTCTACATTCCTTGATGCCATAATGATTTCTTAAGACGTGGTACATTACGTTTGCCATTGATACCATGGAGAGTTCCATGATGCCATTGTACGTGACACCATAATGATTATACAATTTGAAATCGTTCAGACCCATCATATTTTTTTATTTTTTGTCAACATTGTATATAGGTGTGTTTATTATGGTGAAGTCAAAAGTAGATATTTAGAGTGACAACAATCAAACTCCGCATGTTAGCCTTATGAACTATATTGTCATTAAAGTTGTACTTGTTGGATTTCACAATGATAGAAACACCCTTACCAATTAAAAAGTAGCCTATATAGACTATTGGGGATTGTGGTGTTGGCTCTTTCCAAATTGTACTTGTTGGATATCCCAGTGTTATAACCACCCTTAGCTACGTAGTAATTTGTATAGAACTATTGGTGATTGGTGGTGTTGTCTCTTTTCAAGATGTACTCTATTGGATCCCATCGATTATGACTTCTAATGAATAGATAAAACTAGGTTGAAGATTGCAATGAGTCCTTTAATGATTAATGATACTTTTCCTAGTTTGATCTAGCAAACCATTACAATTTCCTAAAAATTAGGACACTTCAAGTATTACTAATTTTCTTGGTACAGCTAGAGATATGGAAGCTCTGTTAGGATCATTTGACTTTTATTTCCGCATTTTCACCTAGGTAAAAGAAGGTTGAACAAGGGTTTCTTCTTTAGCTACAACGTGAGGAGAGGTAGCAATATGATGTATGGTTATTACATCACTAAACTCCACTTTTCTGATGATATATACATTACGCTACAAAGGGTCTCTCAAGAATGGAGTATTTTTTTATTGTTTCCTCATCACCATCTAAGGAATCAAGATGAGACATTAAACCCCTAGATGTATCATTGTATTTGAAGGAGCTTGAGTGCGAGTAGAAGGGGGGGAGGTATCTTCCACTTGCTGGATATTGTAAGGGAAAAACTAGCTCTTTGGACACCCATAACATAGTTGGAAGGAGACTTTTTCTCTGTATATCTCTCGCTACAAACACACCCAAATCTCTCTCTCTCTCTCTCTCTCTCTCTCTCTCTCTCTCTCTCTCTCTCTCTCCTCTCTCTCTCTCTCTCTCTCTCTCTCTCTCTCTCTCTCTCTCTCTCTTTTTAATGAATATTTTTTGTTACATATTTACATCTTCTATATAAGCCAAGTACATCTCCTCCTCATATCATCTTGGTTGATTGGACAATGAATCTTCCATCATCCTCATTTTGATGAGTTCTAGAGGAAAGGATCTAGCAAACTGGAAATTTTTTTCATACATGGCCTTGTTCCTCAAATCCCAGATAATCCACAGAAATCATACATTAAAAGACCATAAACAGAAAGACATGGCATCATCATCAGAGGACAGCAAAGCAAAGGTACACATAAACTTAGAGGTTCTGACTCCCCAAGTTGATTGCCACCCAAATTCTACCCACTGCCACCATTCAGCTACGTGACAGCACAGGACCAAAACACATGTGTAATAGTTTCAATTTTCTTACATCTTGGACATTTACCATCTCCAATTTTTTTTTAAAGCATTACATCAGCAGTGGGGAGACCCCCCAATATACATCTCCACCAAAATACTTTAAGTTTGAAAATCATTTTACAATTCCAAATTCTGATAAACAATTGAGACCACCAATCCTTGTCATTGTTCACATGCCATACTTTATTACATCTGTCATGTACTGTCCCTGGAGGAAGCAAAGCTCTGTAGAAGTCCTTAGTTTGGGTAGTCCACCAGTTCTTTTGAGAAGCAGGAAAGGCCCAATCTCTGAATTTGTCTTGATCTTCACTGTTGATGGGAACTTGCAGATGATTGACAGAGGCACATAGTATATGCCAAGGTATTCTGAAGCCATATTGCAGTCCGAATTGTCTTCTAGCTGTCAAAAAAGTTTTAAAACAAGCCTTAGAGTCCACAACTTTACCAATAGAGCAAATGCCCTTCTTGAAAAGAGAAAGGGACTTTTTCCCTATGGCTTTAGCAGGTAACTTTCTGAATACATAGCTCCAAAAGACATTTTCAATAAATAAAGAACAACCCGTATATCTCATTCTACCATGCCAGATCATCACAGCAAACACTTGCTTCCAAGACACAACTAGCACATTTGAAATGTCATGCCCTATTTTAATAGGTGCAGGAGTAAAAAGTTTATCCCAATTAGACAAATTCCAACATCCATGAAAATAGCAAACATGAGAAGCTCTCACCATGGCCCACATACATTTTGCCCAATCTTGATCAGACTGCATCATATACTTTATGAAGGTAGCCCTCCTAACAATAGCTTGCAAGCCCAGATTAAGAATGCCACAACCTCCCATGTTCTTAGGCAAAGCTAGCACATCCCAAGCCACCCAAATAGAGGATGATTTCTTGCAATTCCACAGGAATTTATTCATAGCAGAGTTAAATGATTTAAATTTCTCTTAGACCATGGAATACAAGGCAGAAAAAATAGTAGATAAGGCAACAATATAGACTGAATAATTCTCAATCTCACATGGAGAGGCCATTCCTCATAGTGCCATGAAACAATTTAATAGTATACCTTTGTAAGGACCCACTGCTGTAGGTCAGCCTGAGATACATTCACACCAATGGGATATCCCAGATGTCTAAAGATATGCCCTTTTGGTAACCTTCCCCCCCCCCCCCCCCCCCATATTAGTGCATGAAAATTCTCCACAGTAACATCTATCAAAGTTGATTTGTGCATATTGATTTTTAGACCAGAAGCAATAGAGACTTTATTCAAGGCATCCATACATCTTGATACATTCACATTAGTGGCCTTTAAAAAAACAAAGGTGTCATCAGCAAACCCTTGCCCCAACATTTGACCATAACCTGTAGATAGACCCTACAGTACCTACTGCTGAGCCAAGGAGTCAAGGTAGCAGAAAAAGGGATGAGTGGCCACTGCAAAGAACAAGGGACTAAGTGGACAACCTTTTCTAGAAAAATGACTGATTGGGACTTTCCTAGACATTCTCCCATTTATCAACAGCCCAGACCATGCATCTCTACCCAGCATGAAGATACAGTTTATGATTCTTGGGCCAAACCCCATCTTCTCAAGAATTTTGGCAATGAAGTCCCATTGCACTGTGTGAAAGAATTTCTCATAGTCCACTTGCAATAGTACCATGTCTTACTTTGATCTTTGAGCATGCTCAATGCCTATCTGAACTAAGAGAATATTATGAAAAATAGACCTGCCACTAATGCAGCTAGTTTGAGCCCTATGGATGAATTTTCTAAGGAGAGGGTTCAATCTGATAGCTAATGCCTTAGCTAGCAATTTATAGACAATGCCCATCATTGTTATGGGTCTCCAGTGCCCCAATTGATTTGGGAAAGTTTTTCGGGGAATCAGCTTAATAAGGCCCTGTTTCAAACAGGGATCCATGTCCGAGCAGACCAAGAGAAGTTTCTAAGACACATGATGATGTCCTTGACCTCATCGCAGAAGGCAACCACAATTTCCTTGGAAATACCACAAAGTCCAGGTGTTTTTTCATTACCCAACTTTGACAATGCATATCCGATCTCAGAGATCTCAAAAGGTAATCCCAACCTCCTTCCATCAGACTACTCAGTACATGCATCCACAGTTTGAAGCATGTCCTCAACAGTAGATTACCTTCCAAAAGTGTCATTAGCCTTTCCATTTAGCAGTTGAGTGTAAAATTTCTCGCAAAAGTGCATCATCTCTATCTGATTATCCAACACATTACCATCTTCCTTTTGCAGACAGTGCATGACTTCTCTTTTCCTCTTGGATTTCAATTTATTGAAGAACCCCTTTGACACATCATTGGAGTCCTTCAATGCATGGATTCTACATAAAAATCTACATCTTTTAACTGTTTGCAGGTCAATTTGTCTAAATGATTTCCTTGCTTCTTGCAATTATACAAGTTTCCTTTGACACAGTGTAGAGACTTTAGCCATATGAGCTACGTGTGTAAGATGGTATGAGTTCAGCTGAGCCATCCTTTAGTGTAGAACAATTCTTAGAGAAGTGACCTAGATTCCCACAGCGAAAGTAGGAGCCAACCAAGTTTTCCCATTTCATATACAAAACCACTTTGCCTACATCCTCCATTTCAATTTCCAATGTTTAAGGGAACACTTTATCAGTTTCCCAAAGCATAGAGGCATTTTTCTATTAGAACAATCAATGGTGGGGCTAAAGAGAACTTTACCTGGGGAGGTGACTATTTCCCAGAGGCCAATAAGAAGGAAGGTCCACTAACTCTACCCAAACCGGGCATTTTCTCATGACCTCTTCTTTGATTTTTCTCACTGGTCACCATTGAAGGACATGAACGACTAATTGTCCACACAGAATAACATTAGACGATGTCAAAAAAGATTTTTGATCATCTTCCTTGAAGAACAATACCTCAAATAAACGAGAACCAGAAAAAAATAGTTTGTCCACCACAATATGACGAAACCCATGGTCAATGAACCCAACAACATCTCTAATGCTGGGCAATTTCCCTGTAAGGTACATCACGAGAACTCTCCTCTGAAACACATTAACATGATTCCATACAGTAGCAGATTTCAAGACAACCTTATGTTGCCCTTGGACAGTAGGGTCCACTATCATGGAGTCCCTTAAATCATCAGACATAGACGCAGAATCAAATAATACATCTTCACCCCCCAAAACAGACGATGTGGCTTCAGCATTAGGGTTAAGCTTAAATTACTTTGGCGGACACATGCTCTATTGTTCAAGAAGGGACTTGAGATGTAGACGATGTGAGCCCAATCTTAACAGCAGGCTGCGTGTAGGCGCGGGGTGTATCACGAGCAGCAGGAGCTTGGACGCAGGGAGAAGGAGAAGCCATTTCTCCGTAGCCCAGGGAGGACACCTCTCGAGCAGGGCATGTCATATCTCCTCCTCCTCCTCTCTCTCTCTCTCTCTCTCTCTCTCTCTCTCTCTCTCTCTCTCTCTCTCTCTCTCTCTCTCTCTCTCTCTCTCTCTCTCTCTCTCTCTCTATTACAATCACACACACAACACACACAACGGCTGCATCATTGTGTTAGGTAGGTTTAGGATTTGTCTTAATTTTTTTGATGCTATTCTAGAAGAATAGAATCTAAGAAATGATAGATAGCAATGATGGAATTGTAATGCCCAAATCCTTGCTAAAATAATGCCAGAACTATGAATTGGAGGACATCAAAGATGCTTCGATCCAACTATAGAATTCTTGAGATATTTTCATTATGGCTATGTGTGATGCAATCTTTTGTTGAGAATGTTATGAAAGAATTCTTTTCTCTTCCTCATGTAAGATATCATTCCATTGAAGCTACTACAACTATTAAGAAAAAGCATTCAATGATAGCTAAATTGGTTGTACCCATGGACATGCCTATGCTATCTCAAACACAACTCATGTGTAAGGACTCTCATAGCACGCTATATGTGTGTAGACATTGTAGAGAGGTCTCTCTTAGCTCTACAAAATTAGACCGTGTATATGAGATTCATCAAAATGGTTTTTTGAGGTGCCCATTCTTGTATAAAATTCAAGATAAGGGATCAATTATCACTCCATCTACTTATAATGCCAAACATAAAGATTTTATCAAGTATGCATCTTTATCCTTATCAATGATGCAAAAATGTAGTTCATGTTTAAAAAAGAAACCAAAATCAAGCTTGGACAAGATAGTGGTCACATCATTCATCGTTATCAATTTATTTCTAAGCTATTTGTCACACATGCACCCAATATTTGTCTTTTATGAAACTAAAAAAATCTCTTGGCATCTATCATGGTGTCCCCCACACCAAAGGGTGTAATGGTAAAAGAAAAAGAGATTAGATGTTTTGGGAAGATACCCCTATAGATACACATAAAAAGGAAGAGGGGAGGGGGTGACTCAAAATTGCTATCCCCCTCCCTCTGTGTGAGGGTCCCCTTTGTAGGCTTTGGCATACTTGCACCAACAACATATCCATGTGATAAAAATAAATGTTGGCATAGCCACACCCGATTAGATAACATTCTCCCCCCCCCCCCCCCCCTTCCCCCCCGCGCGCCCCCCCTTCTCTATATGCATGTGTTATTTTTTTTGTCTCAATCAAAGTATGCTTTCTCTTCTTCACATGATCTATGAGAAATATTACAGTCTTTGAAAACGATATGCACTTTAAGAACAATCTTCCATGGAAAGTTTTGTCGATGTTGAATTTGCCTTTATCTTTGTATAGAAACCAATTAGACTCATAGTTTTTTTTACCACAGTGCACACAAGGGTTGACTTTGTAACATTTTTTGAATGTTTGGTTGTAGTGTTTGCACATCTTCTTTGTTGGGTTCCATGATGGTGTAGCAAAAACATATCCTCATGAAGTCTTTGTGTCTTAAATCTTATTCTCGTGCTCTTGGAGCGAGTTGATAATGTCCTCTAGGCTTGGTATGGGCTCCTTTTGTTTGAGCATTATGATAATCTAAATGTAGTTTCAAAATGCATATGTTAGCCAAGAGAGCTACTCTCCTAAAACATATCCTTCCCTTTTATACATGCTAGGCCAGAATGTTGTGGTCACTGATGGATAAGGTTTCGTTGTACTTTCATGGGATTTGGAATATGTTTGCATTGGATTAAAGATTCTCTTGTTAAAATGTGTGGTTCTATGCTAACATGCTTGTCCAGTCTTGGAAAAATGTTTCTCCTTTATTGATATGAGAAGGTAGGGCCATATCTATAGGTAACTCATTCGACATTGAGTCATGTTTTGAAACAGTAAAAAAGTACTCCATTCCTGAGACACCCTCTGTACCATTATGTATATTTTATAAAATAAAGTGCAATCTAGTGATGTAATAGCCAAACCTCACATTGCTACCTCTCCTAAAGCCTTATTGGACATTCTTGTGATGTAGGTTAAAGAAGAAACCCTTGCTCAACCTTCTCTTACCTTGCCCATCGGGGAGTTGATTTGGAAGGAAAAGGTATGTGATGGGTTATTCCATAGATGGCAATGCATTGAGACTATGAAGCATATCTTTTTGAACTGTCCGATGGTGTCATCCTAATGGAGTTGTCTGCAAGATATATGCATGTTACATTGGCAAGTTAAAATCACAAAATTTAAACTTCTCTTTTGTCTTGTCAAAGTGGAGAAAGTGGAGAATGCTGGTCTCCAGCAATGTTTAGATGGGGCAAGGACATAGATGTTGACATTGGTATGGAGTGCAATGAACTCTATGATGTTTGATCAAAGCTCCTTCGTGTCCAACACATTGCCTTGGCAACTCATTAAGACTAGGCTATTAGAGGACTTCTTAACCATGACCAAAGATCAGCAGAAGTGGATACAGGAGTTCATAGAACTCTTGTGAGAACCTTTACCATGTAGATAATGTACATTACTTTTTGCCCCCGCGCGCGCGCACGCGAGAGAGAGAGAGAGAGAGAGAGAGAGAGAGAGAGAGAGAGAGAGAGAGAGACAGAGAGAGAGAGAGAGAGATTCGGGAGTGTGTGTGTAGAGAGGGAGAGAGATACAAAGAAAAAGCCTCCTTCCAACTCTATTGTGGGTGTCCAAAGAGCTAGTTTTTCATTTACAATAACCAACAATTGGAAGATAGATCTCCCCCTCCTACTCGCTCTCAACCTCCTTCAAGTACCAATCATACATTTAGGGGTCTAATGTCAAATTTTGATTCCTTAGATGGCGATGAGGAAACAATAAAAAAGTACTCCATTCCTAAGAGACCCTCTGTACCATAATGTATATTTCATAAGAGAAGTGAAATCTAGTGATGTAGTAGCCAGAACTCATATTGCTACCTCTCCTAAAGCCTTATTGGACATTCTAGTGATGTAGGCTAAAGATGAAATCCTTGCTCAACCTTCTTTTACCTAGGTGAAATGGAGGAAAGGAAAGTCAAATGATCCTAGTAGGGCTTCCATGTCTATAGCTAAACCACAAAAAAGTAGTAAAAAAATTGAAGTGTCCTAATTTGTAGGGAATTGTAATGGTTTGATAGATCAAGCTAGGAAAAGTATCATTAATCATTAATGGCTTCATTGCAGTCTTCAACCTAGTTTTATCTATTCATTACAAGTCATAATCTGTCGGGACCCACTAGAATATAGCTTGAAAAGAGAGAGCACCACAAATCACCAATAGTTCTATACATATTACTTTGTAGCTAAGGGTGGTGCTATCACTGGGATATCCAACAAGTACAATTTGAAAAGAGCCAACACCACTGCTACTTTTTAGGTAAGGGTGGTGCTATCATTGGGATCTCCAACAAGTACAACTATAATGTCAATACATCTCATAAGGCTCTCAGGCAGAGTTTGATTGTTGTCACCCTAAACATCCCCTTTTAACTTTACCATAATAATTTTTTTTAAGGAGGGCCAATGTATGTCCTTAGATCAAGTTGTAACATACATAACATATGCATCCTTTATTGGTCTTGATAAAATTGTGTGAAGATCGGAGATCATGAAGAAGTTGAGAGGAACTCAATTTTACACAATTCGAAAGCTTAGCTCTACTCAAGGATTTGATGTGTAAGCTTACCAGAATTTCAATCTTACACCTACGTTCGGTGGAGTTCTGTGATAAAGTCTCTTCAATGGAGTGCCAAGCAATGGGTTTATAGACTCAAGTGGGTTTGGGCTTTCCCCATCCCACTCAAGCACAACTTTCTTAACTGGCTCATTTTACACAAAGGAGTGTGGAGTGGCAATAGAGCTAAGAAGGCTAAAATCAGTATAGAGCTTTGGCATAGTTGTCACCAGTTAGAAGACATACAACACATGTTTTATGGGTGTCCCTCAAACAGACGTTTTCCTACAAAGCCTACAGGCTGCATGCTGGAGATCTACTCACCCTTTTTCTCTCACACTCAACGAGCTAAATCTATGCTTTTATGCAAGCTGAAAGTCGGAGATTGCGACCTCTCCTCGGGGACTGCCTCTTTCCCTACCCTTGAGCCTGAGTTGTATTTCTTCTCCTGTATTCTCAACACTTGTGTTTTCTTTTAAAAAAGGAAGAACGAACCCGGCCTGGTTTTTGAGGAAAATTAGGTCAAATTATGAAGAATAAGATCAAAATTTCAGGAATTGGTGCGGGAATACAGTACGTGAGTCTAGTGGATCCGGGGGCCAGAAAGCTATGCAGTTCAGTGGCGGCGCATTAAAATGCGGATCCTCAAGATAGGTGAAAAATTTAGCCCTAGCGCGTGCACGCAGTCTCATGTTGAGACCGTCTGAGACAAATAGAGAGAGAGAGAGAGAGAGAGAGAGAGAGAGAGAGAGAGAGAGATTTCACGCCTTATATAATAACTAGCAGAAATCCTGCGCAGTCTTTAGTAGAGAGAGAGAGAGAGAGAGAGAGAGAGAGAGAGAATGAGGGACTTTTGTGAATGAATGCAGTAGCACGCAGCGAAATCAGCACGGCTTTGTAGAGTCGGCTCCAATGGCGCATCTAATAGATAGAACCCTCGGTGTAAAGAAGCTCTTGAGAGCCAGAGAGCTCGCAAGAGGTTTTGAGTCGTTCAACGACATGCCAGAGGTTCTCAGAACCGACTTCATCAATGTCGCAAGACAGGAGGCCGAAGCCGGTAACGGGCCCGCGTGTGCACGCTGCGGGGACAGCAAGTACGTGAGGTTCAGGTATTTCAACAACCGTGCAAAGGGGCGGGGCTTGCAGCCTCGCTACAGATGCAGCTCTCCCACGACCTGCACTGTGTGGATGAGAAACAAAAGGATGTTTGCAGAGTTCACACTGCGCAGGGGGGGCTTGGCTCCTTTTCTCAGCAAGCAATGCCAAGCGTGGCCCAGAGTGGAGGATGCCAAGCTCCGCCTCGCATGGCAACTCGGTCCCAAAGGGTGCAGGCGCTCTCGTCGAGTCAAAAGGACGCTCAACGTAGACGCTGGTTTTTTGGCTGCTAGGTGTGGGATTGTCCCTCCCACGTCTTCATCCCCCACTGATCTTCCGCCAACTCTCCAACCTTCACCCCCTGCTCCTGCCCAACCTTTTCCTCCTGCTCCTCCTCGTGTTCCCGATTATACCATTTTCGAGGGTCTGCCCGACATCCTTGACTTAGGTATGCCGTATAATATATTCTGTGTTTTGTGGCCAGCCTGGAATGTACATGCCCTACCTCTAACTATACGACATTCTTTATGCAGCAGATATGTAGCTCCGAAACTGGCATGGGGACATCGAAGAGAGCTTCATCAGACATATATATATATATGTATATACTTCGTCCATGATATCCACATGTGTATAACTTCTTGCAGGCGAATAGTTATTAGGGTTTTGCAACGCCTCTCGTCGGAATATGTATGTAAGCTGTAGCGAATGTTGCTTGTTGCTACCATAGATACCAAAGGCTTTTCATAGTTGCATGTAAGAAAATATCTGGACAAGGCACACTTATCCCAAAAGGAAATTGATCACAATGCATGGTGTGACCACTACCTTCTTCAAGGTTGATTTTGGTTTCTTTTCTTGAATAGAATTTACATTTTTTCTCATCATTGATAAGGATAGAAGCGCATACTTGATTGAATGTTTATGTTGGGCGCCATAAGTTCATGGAGTGATGATACTTGATCTGTTATGTTGCATATAAACACACCTCGAAAGACCCTTCTAATGTATCTCGTACATGGGGTCTAATTGTACTATAGTGCTAAGAGAACTCTCTCTACAATTCCTACAAACATATAAGGGCATAACGCAAAAGCTTGCATCACACGTTCTCGATCATTGGATCAAAGCATCTTCAATGTCCTCCAAATCATGATTTTGGCATTTAGTCACCAAAACATGCTCACAGTGTGACTTGACATTGATAATTTCTTGACTTTGATAATCGAAGCATCGATCCTGAAGCGACCTCTTGTAGTGTATATATTACCTATAGCTCGAGTTCCATCACCATGCTACAATATACGGCTCATAAACTTCTCCTGACATTCTATATTGATTATTGGAACGCACCACTTCTTCCATAAGAATTTTGATGACTCTCAAAAGATGTGAGTACAAAAGAGCAGGTGTCTTTGGTTGGAGGAGGTCCGCTCTTCCATCAACCATACGAGGTCTGAAACTTGGCACGCATCCAAGGGAGCTTGGTCAGACATGCTTCTTCCATGATGACTACATGTATATAACTTGCAGGAGAATTGTTAAGGTTTTATCGCGCCCCTTATCAGATCAATATGTAGGGTACAACCATTATCACTTGTTGCAAGCATTAACTTCAAAAGAGCCTTGGTGATTCAATATGACTTTCTGTCTCCAATTAATTTGTTCAAAAAAAAGTATTTGTTTTCTTTGGCACTATACATCCCGTCTTGATTAAAGGAGTACGAGCGGAAGTGCGACGCGAGAGAGAGTGTGAGAAGAAGAGCACGACGATATGGTGAACTCGCTCTCTTGTAATGTGTAGAGCATAGTGAGTTCTTATTAGGTTTTAACAAAAGAATATGTGTACATACCTGGCGGCCCGCCCACTTACCTGGGCGACCACATTGGGATTTATACCCCAACAACCTCCCACTTAAAGTCCAATGTGGTACTTTAAGTGTGAGAGAAGCTACTATACAAGCTAATATACAAGAGATGTAGAGAAGTGATGTACTACCCTACACCTAACTGCTTGCGAAAATGCGCAAAGCTCTTTGAGGGAAGTCCTTTTGTAAGTAGATCAGCAGGATTTTTTGTGGTGTAAACTTTGACAAGATGAAGTTGCTTATCCTCGAGCATTTCCCTGATGAAATGATACTTCACATCCACATGCTTTGTCTTTGAGTGAAAAAATGGATTGCGAGCCAATTGTATAGCACTTTGACTATCACAATATAACACAGGCATCTCTTCTTTGATTCCCAAATCTATTACTAGTCGATTAAGCCAAATTGATTCTTTGCATGCCTCTGATGCTGCAACATATTCAGCCTCTGTAGTAGACTGAGTAACACAATCTTGTAATCTAGAATGCCATGATACTGCTCCACCAGCCAATGTAAAGACATACCCTGACGTAGACCTTCGGTTCTCTAAGTCACCTGCATAATCTGAGTCTGTAAAACCCTTTACACTTAGCTCCTGACTCCCATAGCATATACGCATACTCTTTGTAGCTTTCAGGTATCTCAATATTCCTTTCACTGCCTCCCAATGTTTCTTGCCTGGGTTTGACATGTATCGACTTACTACTCCCACTGCAAATGCAATGTCTGGGCGAGTAGCAATCATTGCATACATCAAACTACCCACTGCAAACGCATATGGAATCTTATCCATTTCAGTCTGTTCTTCCTCAGACACAGGACAATCTTGTTTGCTAAGTTTCACATATGGTGGCAATGGAACACTCAGTGCCTTTCCCTTCTCCAAATTGAAACGTTGCAAAACCTTGTCAATATACTCTGTTTGAGATAACCAAATCAACTTCTTTGATCTGTCTCTCTCAATGAGCATACCAAGTATATGACTTGCCTCACCCATGTCAAACGATTTTGCCATCTTTGACTTCAAAGCTGAAATTTCTTCCAAGTACTTGCCAGCAATCAACATGTCATCCACATACAAAATAAGGATCAGCCAACTACCATCCTTAGCCTTCTTTGTATATAGACAGTGATCGAACTCACTACGTTTGTAGCCTTGAGAAAGCATAAACTTGTGGAATTTATGGTACCATGCCCTCGGTGATTGTTTTAAGCCATAAAGACTCTTTAACAACTGGCATACCCAATCTTCCTTGCCTTTCTCAACAAACCCTTCTGGCTGCTGCATGTAAATTTCCACATCTAAATCACCATGCAAGAACGCTGTCTTGACATCCATTTGGTGCAACACCAAATCTAATATGGCAACCAATGCAAGAAAGCATCTCAATGTAGTCATCTTGACCACCGGGGAGAAGACTTCATCAAAGTCAATGCCTTGTTCTTGCTTAAAGCCCTTGGCAACAAGCCTTGCTTTGTACTTTGGCTGACTATCATGAGCGGTGATCTTATACCTGTAAACCCATTTACAAGGTAGAGCCTTTTTGCCCTGTGGTAATTTAACTAGATTCCATGTCTTGTTTTTATGCAGAGCTGTCATCTCTGACTGCATGGACAATTGCCAATTCCCGGATTCCTTCATTTGCACTGCTTCCTTGTAACATGAAGGCTCATTGCAATCAGTCAACATGACATAATTCATAGATGGAACAAACCTATCAAGAGGTCGCGTGACACGTCCAGATCTACGCACACACTACAAGAGGCTATTCATATTAGCGACGCTCACACAACGACGCTCAAAAAAAAAATCCCGGCGTCGCTATGACCGTCGCAAATTTACAAAGAAATTTGCGACGCTCATAGCGACGCAGGCTGGGCAAAAAAATAACCGAGCGTGCCCAAAAACTCAGATCTCAGATTTGAGTTTTTCGGCGCCCTCAAGCAAGGAGCAGGTAACGCTCTCCCTCTCTCTCTCTCTCTCTCTCTCTCTCTCTCTCTCTCTCTCTCTCTCTTTCTTCTCCACACACACACACACACACACACACGAGGAGAGGAAGGAGAGCCAGGTATGCTCCTTCCCTCTCCTCATTCTCATGTTCCCTTCCCCTCTTTCTCTCTCCCTCTCTCTCTCTCACAGACACACACATACACACACACACATAGTGTTTTTGAGAGAGAGAGAGAGAGAGAGAGAGAGTACAAACAAAAACAAAAACGCACACACACATACATAAACAAAGAATGCACACACACATTGAGAGAGGAAAAGAGAGAGAGAGCATGCATAAACAAAAACGCACGCATTGAGAGAGAAAAAGAGAGAGAGAATATGCATAAACAAAAAACGCACACATTGAGAGAGGAAAAGAGAGAGAAAACATGCATACGATCCAAAAAAACGCACACACATTGAGAGAGAAAGAGAGAGAAACTAATTTAACGTCGTAGGAAACTAATTAAAATTAAAAGACCTAAAGATCTAGCCGACGAGGAGTTGAACTCAAGACCTATTATTCAATAGGGAAATGGCATAATCAATCTATCATACTTGGCATGGGTGATAGAAAGGTTATACCATTTATCTCTTTTTATTGGCACACACATCCACACACGCGCACACACACAAGAAGAAGAGAGTTATAATGTCGTAGGAAACTATCTTAAAAGACGTTAAAGATTAGGTTATATGTAGACTTACATTAAATTAGATTTAGGTTTATTTTTAACTAGATTTACGTTTATTTACGCTAGATTTAGATTTACGTTATATTAGATTAGGTTTAGGTCTCCTTAGACTGCGATGCCTGCATGAAGCGGGTGAAGAAAGCCCTCAATGGAATATAGGGTATTGCTGCCTTCACTCATGGTGGGCTCCGTCGATCCAAAAGTAGTGGTGAAATGTCTTCAGAAGATAGGGAAGAAGGTGGATCTTCAGGGCGGCAAGAGTCACTACATCCCCGACACAATGACCATCTAGACAACCTCTAGTCATTCAACAGCAACTTCAAAGTTAGTAACAAGAGCAAGAACGGTCTAAAGGGCCAATTGCTGTCGTCAGATGTAGATAGAGATGAGGCAGCGTCACCGCCGGAAGTTAACTCTCACATCTTTAGTGATGAGAATGCCAACTCTTGCCGAGTTATGTGAAAAATTATGTGTTAAATCAGTTTTAAGGTTCTTATAATCCCTGTTAGTTTAGTTCTTTGTTTTTAATATAACATAATTTACATTAGATTTAGATTTATGTTATATTAGATTAGACTTAGGTTTATTTAGGTTTATCCACACACACACACACACACACACACACAAGAAGAAGAGAGTTTTAACGTCGTAGGAAACTATCCCAAAAGACGTTAAAGATTAGGTTAGATGTAGACTTATGTTAAATTAGATTTAGGTTTATTTTTAGTTAGATTTACGTTTATTTAGATTTACGCTTATTTACGTTATATCGAGTCCACGCAAGAATTACTTACGGTTTAGGGTTTAGAGTTAGACGAACAGTGAAAAGATCTACTGTGAAAAGATGTTAAGATGCTGTGAAGTGCTACAGCTAGAGAAGAGGCAAAGGGGTTTTGTCCACTACATGCAGTATCATGTAGACGTGGGTGTGTAGATTTCTTGTACCCACAAATATAGGTATTGACCAATAAAGACGAGATTATAACCCGGTGGTTCTGATCTCCGTGCACCTCTAGACCGAGGTGTGCGGGGATTGGACATGACTAGAGAATGTGAGGTAAAGAGAGAGAGAGAGAGAGAGAGAGAGAGAGAGAGAGAGAGAGAGAGAGAGAGAGAGAGAGAGAGAGAGAGAGAGAGAGAGAGATAAGACGAAGAATGCCAATAGAATATTAAATTTGTTGTCCAGGTTATAAGTTTTTTATCCTCATTATGAGTAGTGACGAGGATGTGGGACCGTCCAACCGAAACACCTATCTCTCAACGAGGGTCTTATGTCCTTGTAATCAATGCAAGCATGCTGTGCGACGGACAAGACGTGTTTCTTTGCAGCACGTTCGCGAATTTGGCGAGTTCGATCCATCTATTATAGATCGAGTTGTTGCCAATTATAACTCGTCGGACTCTGACGCTGGCCAACAAGCAGCAATCTTGCAACCCAATAGACGTGTTCGCAGGCGCTTTGGTCAAGCAGCATATGTGAGGCCACAAGATGTAGCCTCTGACAGCTCGGGGGATGATCATGCAGAGCACATTCCCAACGAGGCAATGTTTGAGCCCGAGATTGATGAAATGATCGAGACGATCATGGATTCAGAAAGGCTTATCTATGATGATATGAAAAGTGAAGCCGATACGCCATTGTATAATGGAGCACGTATGTCTAGATTGAAAGCACTCCTGGTTCTTCTCAACATGCAGGCAAAGTTTGGATGGAGTGACACTAGCGTCACAGCGCTTTTCAGGTGATCTATTACAATTAGTTTACTTTAATAAAACTCTAAATGTATAATGATCTGATAGATTTTTACACGACTGTATCATATTTTTATGTTGTGTAGATTGCTGAAAGAGCACATACTACCAGCTGACAATGTGATGCCAGATTCCCGAGATGAAGCAAGAAAGATTTTGCGAAACTTGGGGATGGATTACAATTCTATCCACGCTTGTCCTAATGACTGCATTCTTTTCAGAGGGGAATACATAGACATGGAGAAGTGTCCGAAATGTGATTCCGAAAGATATCAAGTAGATCTCCACGGGACAAAAATTCCACAAAAGGTTTTGCGACATTTTCCTCTGCTTCCTCACATCAAGCATTTCTTCGAATGTAAGTCCATGGCCGCCCTAGCATCATGGCATGAGGAGAATAAATCTTCGGATGGTGTGCTACGAATTCCTGCAGATTGCGTAGCCTGGAAACATATGGATGGAACATGGTCGGATTTTGCCAGGGAAGCTCGAAATTTGCGCTTAGGCCTGGCTATGGATGGCGTAAATCCATTTGGTCAAAGATCAACATCTTACAGTGTATGGCCCGTTGTCATCGTCAACTACAACATTCCCCCGTGGTTGACTACGAAGAAGGGGCACCTATGGCTAAGCTTGATTGTGCCAGGGCGATATAAAGTGGGGAATATGGATGTGTATCTTCGTCCACTATTGGAAGAGCTACAACAATTGTGGATTGGCATAGAGGTGGTGGATATGAGCCGACACACAGGACGACGGAATGCTTTGATCAGAGGCATTCTAATGTGGACCATGCATGACTATCCCGGGCTAACAGAATGCTCAGGTGATCTATTGACACTCCTCACTCAGACACTGTAAATCTTGTTTTTTCCCATAGTTGATCTATTATCATGTGTATACATGCAGGGCTTCAAACAAGCGGATACAGAGCATGTGTCACATGTGGACCTAGACTGAATGCACGTAGGGCACCCTCACTGAAGAAGCAAATCTACGAAGGTCATCAAGCGTATCTTCCAGAGAATCATGTGTTACGCGACGGCTTTTTGGGAAGAGAGCCACCAAGGATGTCTGCACAAGCATGGTTAGAGCAGAAGGAGATGTGCGATGACGGATTGCCTCCAGGGATGAAGAGACTATCTCTATGGTACGAGTTACCATACTGGCCCCGACTCATGATCAATCACTTGCTCGATCCAATGCACATATTCAAGAATGTGGGTAATCTACTATGGGACCATCTGACCGGCAAGAAAGATACTTTGGGAGCCAGAGTTGACCTTAGAAATGTGGATCGTATGGAGCAATATTGGCCGCAAACAGCGTCTGATGGATCGATAAAACTCCCTTAAGCACCATGGATTTTCACAGGAGCCCAAGAACGCAAAGTAAAAGAGACCATTCGATCTTTGCGGACCCCCACTGGCGTAATGCACTCGCTCCGAACGTGTTTTACTAAAGAAGGAAAGCTTACCGGTTTGAAGTCACACGATTGGCATAAAATGTGTCAGGTACGTTCATAGTGGACTTTAATATCATTGCATAAAATGTGGACTTTAATATCATTGTTGCACATACTTTACAGTTTATTTTACCGGTTGCCATTGAGGGATGTTTGTCTCTCGACATCCGTAACACAGTCTACAAACTTGCAAAGCTGGTGCAATGGATCTCACAAAAGGAGATCAACGTAGACTCCATACCATTCGCCAAACTAAATGCTGCGGAGCTTGTGTGCATGTTTGAGAAACATTTTCCTACTACAATGCTAACCATTCAGGTGCATCTTCTTGTTCACATAGTTGATGAGGTGGAAATAGCTGGCACAGTTCATTCCAGATGGATGTTCTTCTTAGAACGTTTCATGAAAACGCTTAAGGGATATGTGCGTCAAAAGGCACGTCCGGAGGGTAGCATGGCAGAAGGTTGGTTGGTATCAGAGTCCCTAGTGTACATTGGAGAGTGGCTAGACGGATTTGATAAAGCCCGGGACACACTATGGCGAACCATAGATGATGAGCGCATATCTGGGATTGTCATGTGCAATCTCGGTGTTGAGAAGAAGATGACGGAAGATCTAGAGGCTAAAATCAACCGATTTTGCATGCTTCACAATCCAGTGATGCAAAAGTGGATTTCACAATATGAGGATGCAAAGCAAGAGCGACAAAGGGCACGAATCGAGTGGAGACGGGGAAGACGACCACCGATGCACTATCCAGCGGTTCTGGAGAGCCTACCAACCTTCATGAGCTTAAGATGGTTGCACAACCAATTGAAAAGCGCACAACAATGCGGTGACGAAGTGACTGAGGAAGAGTGGGAGTACTCTCGGGGTTGCGCGACCAAGGTAAGTTTGCAATGTACGACTAGCAAGTGACTTTATTTATAAACGTTTGAACGGCCACTCATAATCTTTGTTCGTTGTAGTATAAGTCATACACAGCAGCATGGTGTAAAGGTCGACATTTTAGGGTGGAACGAATCGACAAAAAGCGTTTTACTCAAGATTGTGGAATCATGGCAAAATTTGAACAGTCTAGTCGACGACGTTCCTCTGATGCAGATCCTGTGGTGGCGGAACTCACTTACTTCGGCACGCTGCAAGAGATTTTGAGGATCGATTACAGAGGATTTTTTGTCGACTTGTTCGACGTGCAATGGTTCAAGATAATCATGGAGGGTCGCAACGCTACTGTGCGTAGAGGAGAGTCTGGTTTTCTTGAGGTGGATTCTACTAAGAAATGGACTGACCTAAGAGACACTTTCGTACTACCCGAGCATTGTGAACAAGTAAGTATGTAAATAGTTAACATCCCCCTTTTACAAGTTATGTGCTTGAAAGCTCTCATGTAAGTTATGTGGCTCTGGCAGGTAATATTTCATCCTACAAAGTCTACATCAAACTGGTGGTACGTCATAGAGGTAGCCCCTCGTAGTGCAAGGACGTATGAAGGCTACCATGTGCCAATCACAACGGCATCAATGGAGGAGATCAGAGAAGATGCTCAATCAGAAGCCGTGCGGTGGTGCCAGACGAGCATCAAGATGCTACTACTCTATATGGGGTGCATGCAGAGGAGCTACAAAATGAAACAGAGGATATGTGTTTAAACGGAGAGCTCTATATAGATATAGGAAGTTATGCTGAGTTATGCGAGGATGAGAGAGAGATCTCTTAAAGCCACAAATATTGTATTTGAAAAATTTTGCTCCGTGTTGTAAAAGCTCTGGCTCTCTAAGTACCTTCCATGGTGTATAACGCTCTTTTCTACTCGCGCTCACATCTTTTGATTGAAAATTCTGAGTTTTCGACTTGCCTCTTCTATCACTCAATTCATTGCGTCATTGTATTTATATGCGTCATTACATCATTGTATTTAATGGTCTTTGCGTCATTGTCTACTCTATTCATTCAATATTAAGTTTAAATATTCGTGTGTTTAATGCAGATATGGATGATGAGGAGTTTGTTTCTTCTTTGTCACCGCAGCAGAGACAGTGATACGTGGAGCGTCATCGCTCTGGCGCATCATCGCGCGTTCCTAATCCATCCGCATCTCCCTCTCTTTCGGAGCATTCGGCGCGCTCCGAAGCTTCGGCGTCGACAAGACGAGCTTCACACTCGTCTAGACACCGGCGCTCTAGTGGTGGCGGTGGCGGTTGTTGTGGGGATTCCGCCACCGATGCCTCCACACCGCCTCGTGTTCGACGAGGCTCTTTACCCTCCCCTTCTTTGCCCGCCCCCACACCAGCCACAACATCGCCATCTACGCCAGGTTTTGCACGGCTGACTGTTCCTAGAAGCTACACACCTCTACCTACTCCGCCAGGAGCCACCCCACTCGACACTCCTCGCTTCGGGGCCCAGACGCCGGTGGAGACACCTGACGTCCGTACCCCTATCGACACGCCGCTAGAGACCCCTGCCGGGACACCCAGGTTCACGCGTCACCGGCCAGAGGGCTTGTCTTACTCCATCGACTTCAGCGGCGGCATCATCATGGATGATGACGGGAAGAAGGTGATCTCGCGCATGCGTGGTCTTTGCTCTCAGCTGTTTAGACACTACATACTAAACAAATGGAGTGAAGTACCAAGTGATTTAAAAAACAGAGTCATCAGCATACTTCATGATGAGTTTCTCGTTCCAACACGGGATCAGCGCTTCAATGAAGACCTGATGAAGATTCGAATGCGCGAATACTGCAAACACAAGCGTTTCGAAGTGCAAAAAGCAATCAAGAATGGGTGGAACAGGCCAGATTGGCTGGCCAAAGAAGATTGGAAGAATGCGAAGAAAGCAGCGCGCGAGAATCCCGACAAGTGGAAGCAACAAAAGGATGCAACCAGAGCGCGAGTAGAGGCAGGGAGCTCGCACCACTTGGGGAGCGGTGGATGGGCATCATTTGAGGCCGATTTTGTAAGTGTTTTCGCATTGCTCTTTATGTTCGATAGTTTAGGGTTTATGAGTTTTTTAATTCTAACATAATGAAATCTTTGTATGTTTTGACAGTGGTCGATGACAGGACGTGATCCCACACCGTACGAGCGCGAGTACGCAGGCAGGAAGGGCTTAAACGCCCTGATGGACATTCTCAGTTCTCGCGGCGGCATGGTTAGTATTAGGGTTTACTCTTTTTTATTTTTTGTATTGTTTTATAAATGTCGTTATATGTTTATACTTACTGAAAGCTGTCTTATTGTCTTTTTTTGCAGAATCCGACAGATACGCCGCTTGGACGCGATGAGACGTCTGACTAGACGACGTCAGTTTAGCCGTAGCTAGATAGCATTAGTTTAGGGTTTCTCATAGCTTATGTATCATGAGACGGATTTTATACGTCTTTTTGAACCATGTATATTATTACATTTGTCACCGCAGTTCCTTTTGCCAATCAATTCTTTATGCCTATGATGTTGTACAATTGTCATTATTACATTTGCCAATCAATTCATTTTGCCTATGATGTGTACAATTGTCAATTTTGCAAACAATGCGTCTTGTGGGTGACTATTTTGGGTCTATTATCTACCCTTGCACTTTTTTTAAAAAGTGAATCAAGTACAATATGGTTGATGGGTGGCAAGGCATTCAATGCCCTGCCACCAAAAAAAAATTCTCTCGGGCGTTGCTATAAGCGTCGCTATTTATGGCTCTGTAGCGTCGCTATGAGCGTCGCTATAGTCTTCAGTGTAAACGTCGCTATAACCGTCGCTATGAGCGTTGCTATGAGCGTCTCTATATAGAGACGCTCATAGTGACGCATATAGCGACGCTTATAGCGACGCTCATAGCGATGCTCTCGTAGCGACGCTCGTAGCGACGGTTTTAGCAACGCCGGGGGTTATAAAAACCCAGTGTATTTCCGTCGCTAACAGCGTCACAAGAGCACAAAACCTCTTGTAGTGACAATAGGTGGCTCAGGATCAGGCTCAGCCACAACCTGTGGTTCCACTCTATCCTGTCCTTGCTCCTCTTGAGCTCTGACATTTTGTCTTGCACGTGGAGGTCCATCTTCTTGGAAGACAACTCTTCTAATCTCCTCAACCCTCTCTGTTTTAGAATGATATTTGGATTCATTAAAGTGAACATCATTGCTGCGGACAACCTTTCTGGATTCGGGATCCCAAAGTCTGTACCCCATCTCACCAGAATTACCATAGCCTAGAAAGATGCACTTTCTACTCTTTGGCTCAAGTTTGTTCCTAAATTCCTTTGGAACGTGAGTATATGCCTCACAGCCAAAGACTCTGAGATGCTTGTATGAGGGCATTTTGCCTGACCATACCATCTCTGGCACTGAATCCTTCTGCAAAACCTTGCTAGGAGATCTATTTACAAGATGAACAGCTGTTGATACAGCTTCAGCCCAAAACCCATTTGGCAGCTGTGCATTAGACAACATACTTCTAACCTTCTCTTGTATGGTCCTATTCATCCTCTCAGCAACACCATTTTGAGGAGGATTGTAAGGAGCAGCAAGTTCACGTTTTATACCTTTTGACTCACAAAAGTCCTGAAAGGCCTTTGAAACATACTCTCCACCATTGTCAGTGCGTAAGCATTTAAGCTTCTTGCCACTCTGATTCTCCACAAGTGTCACAAACATTTTGAAAACACTAAACGCTTCATCCTTGTGCTTGAGAAAGTAAACCCATACTTTCCTCGAGTAATCATCTATAAATGTCATAAAGTAAGAAGCTCCCCCTAGAGATAGGTTAGGCATAGGTCCACACAAATCACTATGAACAAGTGCCAATTGTGTATCTCTTCTACTGCTTCTATGCTTATGTGGATTCTGTGTTTGCTTACCATACAGACAATGTTCACAGAATTCAAAATCATTAAATGAAAAGCCAGGAAAATAACCAGAACGAGACAAGATTTCCATTCCCTTCTTGGACATATGTCCTAACCGGCAATGCCACAAAGAAACGTTCGGTTGCTCGGTTACATTGATAACATTTTTAGAGACATTTGATACATAAATCATGTAAAGTCCTCCAGACTTTACTCCATGTGCTGTTGTCATAGAACCCTTGGATATCTTCCACATGTTCTGTCCAAAAGTGGTGACGTAGCCAGCATCATCAAGTAAACCTGTGCTGATCAAGCTCTTTGTAATTGCGGGAACATGTCTCACATTCTTCAGCGTGAAAGAAGAGCCATTCTCAAACTTCAATTGTACATCTCCAACACCTAAGATCTCACATGTCTGCCCATTGCCTAGCCGAACATGATCTTCAGTGGGCACATAAGAGGTAAACCACTCCTTGTTTGGAGACACATGAAGTGATGCCCCTGAGTCTATAATCCAGTCACTCAGTGCATTTCCATCATATGCTGTAAGAAGAGCTGAGCTAGTCCATTGTATTCTTCAAGAAGTAGATGTCTCCTGACACTAGACTGTCATCCTCTGCAACAGTGTTTGTCACGTTTATTTCTTGAATCTTCACTGAGGACTTGTTCTTCTCACCATGGTCTTCAGCTTTCTCTTTGCCTTTTTCTGCTTTCCATTCTCTGCAGTCTCTTTTCATGTGACCCTTCTTTCCACAATGGTAGCATTCTATGTCACTCTTGCCTTTAGCACTGAGGGACTTGCTACGAGACTGATTCCTCTTTCCACCTTTGTACTTTTCTTTGGTCCTTCCCCTGACAACTAAGGTTGTTCCTTTGCCTTTGTCCATTGTCTTTCTATTGGTTTCTTCAGTAAGCAGACTTCCTTCTACACCTGCTATGTTCAAACCATCTGGAGGTGCAGAATTACTCAAAGCTATGCGAAAAGTGTCCCAACTTTCCGGCAATGTGATCAACAGGAACATAGCTCTAACAGGTTCATCAAACTTGACACCTTGAGCTGACAACTGACTATAGATTGTGTTGAATTCATTCAGATGATTGGACATAGGTGTCCCTTCTTTCATCTTCAAGTCAACAAGCTTCTTAAGCCAGTATACCTATGAAGCTGCACTCTGCTTCTCATAAAGATCACTCAGCTTTAACCATGCTTGATAAGCCGACATCTCATCTGCTACATTGAATTAAATGCTTTCTGCCAAAGTCAGCATAATGGTAGAAAGTGCCAATTCATCCATTTCGCTCCATTCATCTTCGTCCATATCTTCTGGTTTTATCCCCTTGAGCTTTATAGGTTTTATCTGCTTCTTTTGTACCAACACGTGCCAAATCTGCTTCTTCCACAATGGGAAATTGGTTCCATCCAGCTTCTTGATATTGTAAAGAGCAGTGTCCTGTGATCCAGCCATAGCTACGCTTCACAGTGGTTTACTTTCCTGGGAAAAATTCGGCAGAGTTTCCCCTGTAAACTGACCTCTGAACCAATATCAACCTGTCAAATGAACCAAGAAAGCTTCAGATTCTGCATAAATTTTGGCAGAGTCTCCTTTGTAAAATGGCTCTGGTGTACTAAAAAAACAGACCAAAAAACAACTCAAAAAACACCGTCTCTCTGACACTGTAAGCTGTGGGTAAACCTGTCCTGCACCTGTATTGTCTCTCACTGTCCTGTCACTGTCCTATAAGCATAGACTGCGACAATGCCTCAACGGCAGTAAAGCAAAGATGCAATCCCAACTGTCTAACTCACAGTCAATACATCCTAGCTGCCTATCTAAGGGTGCTCGAGGGATCGCTCCAAGACCTGTATCACCCAAAGGATCTCAACATTCGAGAATCCCCCAGCTCAATAAAACCTCACTCAACCCTCAACAAAGGCTGCAGTAAATCTGACAGTACATAGACTTCCCACAAAGTCATACATCCACAAATTTCCCACTGTATGTTGTAACCGCTGCGGCGGTTTTTTGCTGCGTGACCCATAGCCAGCAAACCCTCAACAGACATACATCATCTCTGACAATACATCCCATGTGGAAGTACCTGCAATGTCAGGATGAAATCTGGAATATCAAGCAGCAAACACAAGCTACCTGATGAACTAGGGGATGTCGCCTACAGTCTGTGTGTAGATGCGCTCGTGTCGTATGTGACACGCCTCCAAGAACTGTGAGCCGTCCTTCGATGTGTAGACAGCCACAAATCAACACTCTCGGAGTGTCGATATCCTCAGCACCTGCAGTGGTAGGCCGAAAACCCCAAATTTGCAGAGTCGGATCTGTACCCGTCGAGACCACGTAGTCGAAAATGGCCTACGCAGACCTTTGTCGAAGTGGAACGGTGGCCAAGATGACCTCAGAATGAAATTCTGACAACACCGATCCCTTTGGGTTCGCCCACGAGATTTGGGGCCGTGTCTTCGCCTGTCGAATTTCACTCCAATCTGAGTTGGTGACCCTAGCCACCTGCAGTGCTGCCCCGAGCCTCGATCTGAGCTCTGATACCAGTTGAAGGAGTACGAGCAGAAGTGCGATGCAAGAGAGAGTGCGAGAAGAAGAGCACGACGATATGGTGAACTCGCTCTCTTGTAATGTGTACAGCATAGTGAGTTCTTATTAGGTTTTAACAAAAGAATATGTGTACATACCTGGCGGCTTGCCCACTTACCTGGGCGACCACATTGGGCTTTATACCCCAACATTGATCCCCTAAAAGAATGAACCACATTGGAGAGAGAGAGAGAGAGAGAGAGAGAGAGAGAGAGAGAGAGAGATGACTCATTGTATTGCAAAACAATTTGATAATGCATGTACCTTTTAAAATGAAAGTCTTTTTGTGGAGAATCTTTGTTGGGGCACTCCCCATTGATGTATTAGAAGCTCAAAAATGGTTTGACAATGGCAAATTTTTTCTCTGTAACCGATTGGAGACACTCGTGGAGTGGTGGAATTGGTGGAGTTGGTCTAGACATTCATAGTGTGCTTGATGGGCTGTTAAGTTTCCTAAGTTTTCTACTACTTTGGTTTTCTTCAAAATTTTGGATGATGCTCAACTAATTTTCTTGCACTCGCTGTCCTCAAATTGAAACGACGCTCAATGTAACCGCTAGCTTTTCTACTGCTAGGTGCGGGTTGTCCCTCCCAAGTCTTCATCCCCCACTAATCTTCTGCCAACTCTCCAACATTCACCCCCTGCTCCTGCCCAACCTTTTCCTCTTGCTCCTCCTCATGTTCCCGCCTATACCATTTTCGAGGGTCTTCCCGATGTCCTTGACTTAGGTATAATATATTATGTGTTTTGCGGCCAGCCTGGAATGTACATGCCCTACCTCTAACTATACGACATTCTTTATGCAGCAGATATGTAGCTCCAAAATGGGCATGGGGACGCATCGAAGAGAGCTTCATCAGACATATATACTTTGTCCATGATATCCACATGTGTATAACCTCTTCCAGGAGAATAGTTAATTAGGGTTTTATCGCGCCTCTTGTTGGAATATGTAGGCAGGCAGTAGAGAATGTTGCTTGTTGCAACACTACTTATTTCCTTTTCTCTTATTGTTCAGCCAAGGGGGGAACCATAGATACCAAAATCTTTCCATAGTTTCATGTAAGACAAATATTTGGACGAGGCACAGTTATCCCAAAAAGAAATTGATCACAATGCATGGTGTGACCACTACCTTATTCACGCTTGATAATGGTTTCTTTTCTTGAATAGGATTTACATTTTCTCTCATCATTGATAAGGATAGAGGTGTATACTTGATTAAATGTTTATGTTTGGCGCCATAAGTTGATGGAGTGATACTTGATCTCTTATATTGCATAACACACCTCGGGCCTTCTAATGCATCTTGTACACGGGGTCTAATTGTACTATATTGCTAAGAGAACTCTCTCTACAATGCCTACAACCATTTAAGAGTCCTTACCCATGAGTTGTGTTTGACATAGGATAGCCATGTCCAAGGACACAACTACTTGAGCTATCTAAAATTGCATCAAAAGCTGAAAGTCATGAGAGATCAGAACCTATCGCAGATTAATTTATGTGAAACGACATTGGCTTGAGGAACTACTCATGTTTACATAGTACTATTTCCTTCTCATATCCAAGATATCATCAATATGTGATTCATAGAATCTAAAGCATACATCACTATGAAAATCTCTAATTGGTTATCGCCGCCTTTTATAGCGTTTTGTAGAAAAGAGGTCCAGAATCAGGTAGAGGGGGAAGAGAGAGGAGGGCGGAGGGCGCTTTTTATGATTTCAAATATTATTTCAACGGGGACACATTGAAGAGATCTTCATCATACATATATACTACGTCCATGTATCCACATGTATATAACTTCTTGAAGGCGAATAGTTAGGGTTTTTCCACGCCTATTGTCAGAATATGTAGGCTGTAGCGAATGTTGCTTGTTGCGAGTACTTATTTCGTGTTCTCTTATTGTTTACCCCAGGGGAACCATAGTTGCATGTAATACAAATATATGGACGAGACACAATTATCCCAAAAAGTCATTAATCACAATGCAGGCTATGACCACTACCTTATTCAAACTTCATTCTGGTTTCTTTTCTTTAATAGACTTTTTATATTTTTTCTCATCATTGATAATGGTAGAGGAGCATACTTGATTGAATGTTTATGTTTGGCACCATAATTTGATGGAGTGATACTTGATCTCTTATGTTGCATAACACACCTCAGAAGGCCCTTCTAATGCATCTCGTACATGGGGTGTAATTGTACATGGTGTGACCACTACCTTATTCAAGCTTGATTTTAGTTTCTTTTCTTGAATAGGATTTACATTTTCTCTCATCATTGATAATGATAGAGGCGCATACTTGATTGAATGTTTATGTTTATTACACTATCGCAGATTGATTTATGCCAAACGACATTGGCTTGAGGAACTACTCATGCTTTCATAGTGTATACTATATCGTTCTCATATCCAAGGTATCATCAATATGTGATTCATTGAATCTAAAGCATACATCACTATGAAAATCTCTAATTGTTTATTGCGGCCTATTGCCGCTTTTTGTAGAGAGAAGCTCCAAAATCAACTGGAGAGGGAAGAGAGAGGAGGGCGGAGTGGGCTTTTTTTCATTTCAAATATTATCGTGTTTATTTCCGCAATAATTATTGCTACAATTACCCGTACGTTATTGGCACAAAATTATCGTGTTTCTTTTCGAAGCTCAATTTAGCACCTAAACATTCAAATTAGGGAAAAAAGATTTGAAAAAATGGAACAATAGTTAGCTATGTGGGATTACACTTTATTACAACTAAACTAATCAGTATCACTTGATTAACATAATTTAGCATGCTTCACAAAATTAGAGAGAGGAGGAGGGGAAGGAGAGAGATGAACGGATGACACACCCAAAAAATTTCATAACTTAAAAGTATACAAAATGTTTATGATTCATTTTCCAAAAGATCCCTAGAAGAAGCGTCATCCAATTCTAAGCCCATGGCTCTTTAATCAATAAGAGAGAAATAGAATTGTCCTTTGTGGATGCATTTGCTTCATCATCTGTGAATTTTTCATCCTCTATCTCATCCATATCATCATCATCATAATCATACTCTCTAAGACTTGTGACTGCCGGACTTGAATCATCGATCTCCCTCTCCTCTGTCTCCCCCTTATCCAAAGTAGGAGGTAAAAGAGGGTCGAAGATGGTCTCCAATTCATTAGTGGAAAAAATGGTTCTCCCTCGAGGTGTTATGGGAATTACAAACCAAAGTGTTGGTTGGTGGATTGTTGGGATATAGATGATCTATTGAAGAGAAGCTCAAAGTGAGTAACATTGGTATAGTTAATGTTACAAGCAAATAAGAATAAAAAAGGTAGTTACTCACTTGCTCACAGTTGCATGGCAAAACTAAATTGTCATACCTCCCTGTGTGATGCACACTAAAGTCCACCATGTAGAGGCCATTCTCATGCCATCTAGACACATTTGCAAACCACATGCACTCTAGGATGAGGTTATAAAAGGTTATAAAATTAAGTATCCTTTCAATAGTTCCACAATACCTGACTTCACCACCATCTGTGTCAAGTTGCCCATGATTCCACAGTCCATGGTGGTTCTATGCTCGTCAATGTGGCATGTGTGAAAGTGAAGACTCTTTGACCACATCGAGTTAAAGGAAAGGCACTAGAAAATAGGAAAGTATCTTTTTATCAATTACAAAAATAAAATCAAGAAAAAACGATACAATAAGGTTTAGGTATATGAGTACTCTACCTTTGGTACGTAGCCACCTGCATACTTCCATTCTTTGTCAGTGATGTCTTCTCCACACGCTTTTGCTTCGGTCATTCTCTCATGAATCCAGTGCGCACTAATAAGAATTGGGAAACATGCAAGGTGTCTAGGCACTAGGGGTACCCTCCTTCCTCCATGAACTTGTTTCCATGTTTCTCTCTCTTGCAAACACCTTGCCTTTGCCATTGTTCACAAGTCCACCTACTAGGTCATAGCTTTTGCATTAAGAATAAAAAAATTATTGACCACTCGTGATAGATTCATGATCATATCCATATCAAAAAAAAATCCCTTTCCATTTGGAAAGTGTGAAGTCATCCTTGTATCCTCCTCATTTGACCACATGCAAGGCATTGAAGGATCATCTTGTGCTAAGATGTAAACTGCAAATGCCTCTTGCACGATCCACCCTTTGGCTATGCATGCCTCTCGTTGAGATCATAGCCACACCAAAATCTTTGAGGGTCTTTAAAAACCTCTCTAAAAAAAACATACATCATGCGTGAACTACTCCACATATAGAGATCTCCTCAACCAGTGAACCAAGAGGTGGATTTGCCTAAGAAGAATCGATCAAGGAAATGCATCCTCAATGGCATACACAGTTTTCTGCTGCAAGTGTTTGAGCAGCTGGGATAGCATCTATTTCAATTTCCTTGGAGCTCACAAATCTGCAAGAAAACACACAAGAATACACTAAGTGCTAGTTGAGGTTATTGTGTATATAAAAAAATGTAGTTGAGTGGAGTCTTGTGGTGCACCTTACTAGCTCTTCAAGTTTAAAAATAGCATCCATGACTTTCTTGTCTCGGCATACACACATACTCATCGATAGAATGAACTACAATGTAAATTAGAGGAAGGGAAAATTATATGTTTTCTAAAAAACCAACAATAGAGAGAATACAGATATGGACATTAGTTGAACTATCTTGTGCCACTCATGGTACTTCAACCCATACAATTCACGCTTCCACCTTTCTTCGCTTTTGTGAAATCTCCCTTTAAAGACCTCATGTATCCTGTTGGTGTGGGAATTGACACAATGATACCCTTCATTTGGTCCAACTCTTCTTTGGCTAGCATCCGTGGCACTTTAGGAAGCACAATATTCACGTTGGGGACACAGCGTGGAGTAGCAAAGGCAAGGAGACATTTCAAGACCCTCAAATCCTCCCTTGCCCCTCATGAGTCCTTCTTGCCAATAATGTGGTCCCACAGGGTGTGGGCTACATTATTGAATATGTGCATGGGATCTAAGAGGTGTTGTATTTTTATGTCCTTCCAATATGAAAACCTTAAAAATATGGAATACCTTGACATACCTTTTGGTGGATTACTCGGACTCGGATTGTTTTTGTAGTGCTCTTCCCAAATAGTTGCCCAATTTTTCATCACGAGCTTTAGAGGCATCTTCCCATTTGCTGGAGCATTCTTGTGCTTTATGACCTTGCAATAAGAAATGATGGTTGTTTGGATAGATTACCTTGCACAAGGCATCTGGCCTCTCTATCACCAATAATGGCCCGCAAGTAGCACATGGATTGTGGCCCAATGTGAACAACCCTGCATACATATCATATCATTAGAGAGAAGCTTTAAACTAAAGGGAGAGAAATAGAGAGAGAAGGGAAAGGGAGATACCAAAAATCTCTCCGAGTCCAAGATAGTCGTGCATAGTCTTTTCCACATAACAATTCCCCTTACAATGGCTTCTCTCCCCCCCCCCCCCCCTTGGCTCCTTTTCTCAGCAAGCAATGCCAAGCGTTCCCAGAGTGGAGGATACCAAGCTCCGTCTCGCATGGCAACTCCGTCCTAAAGGTTGTAGGCGCTCTCCTCAAATTAAAAGGACACTCAACGTAGCTGTTGGCTTTTCTGCTGCTAGGCATGGGATTGTCCCTCCCACATCTTCATCCCCCACTAACCTTCCACCAACTCTCCAACCTTCAACCCCTGCTCATGCTCAGCCTTTTCCTCTTGCTCCTCCTTGTTTTCCCAATTATACCATTTTCGAGGGTCTTCTTGACATCCGTGACTTAGGTATACCGTATAATATATTCTGTGTTTTGTGGCCAGCCTGGAACGTACATGCTCTACCTCCAACTATACAACATTCTTTATGCAGTAGATATGTAGCTCCGAAACTTGCACGGAGACGCATCGAAGAGAACTTCATCAGACATGTTTACTTCATCTATGATATCCACAAGTATATAGCTTCTTGCAAGCAAATAGGTAATTAGGGTTTTGCAGCGCCTCTCATCGGAATATGTATGTAGGATGTAGCGAATGTTTCTTGTTGCAAGTACTTATTTTCTCTTCTTTTATTGTTTACCGGGGGGGTACTATAGATACCAAAAGCTTTTCATAGTTGCATGTAAGACCAAAAATCTAAACGAGGCACACTTATCCCAAAAAGAAATAGATCACAATGCATGGTGCACCCACTACCTTATTCAAGCTTGATTCTGGTTTCTTTTTCTTGAATAGGTTTTACATTTTCTCTCATCATTGATAAGGGTAGAGGCATATACTTCATTAAATGTTCATATTTGGTGCCATAAGTTGATGGAGTGATACTTAATCTCTTATGTTGCATAACACACCTCAGAAGGCCCTTCTAATAGATCTCGTACATGGGGTATAATTGTACTATAGTGCTAAGATAACTCTCTCTACAATGCCTACAACCATATAAGAGTCCTTACCCATGAGTTGTGTTTGACATAGGATAGCCATGTCCAAGGATACAACTACTTGAGCTATCATTGTATGCTTCTGTCCAATATTGTAGTGGCTTCAATTCCATATTGATATCAAACGTGAGGAAGAAAAAACAATTCTTCCATAACTCGAAAGCTTGCATCACAAGTACCCATAATGAAAATCTCTCAAGAACTTCATCATTGGATGGCAGCATCTTCAATGTCCTCCAAATCATGATTTTGGTATTAAGTCACCAAGGATAGGAGCAATAAAACCCCATCACCACTATCTAAAATTGTATGAAAGTCATGAGAGATCAGAACCTACCAGTTTATTACACTATCGCAGATTGATTTATCCCAAATGACATTGGCTTAAGGAACTACTCATGCTTACATAATACTATGTCCTTCTTATATCCAAGGTATCATCAATATCTGATTCATAGAATTTAAAGCATACATCACTATGAGAATCTCTAATCGTTTATCGTGGCCTTTTACCGCGTTTTGTAGAGAGAAGGTCCAAAATCAGCTGGAGAGGGAAGAGAGAGGAGGGCAAAGGGGGCTCTTTTCATCTCAAATGTTATGGCATTTTCTCCGTGCTTATTATTGCCATAGTTACCTCTATTATTGCCGCAAAAATTAGTGTGTTTATTCTTGAATCCCAATTTAGTGCCTTAACTTTCAAATTTTGGCTTAAACATTCCCTCCTTCTCAAATTTTGATGTTTTCAACCCCCCTAATAAAAATTAAAGAAAATTATATGAAATTTTCAAACAATAAAAAATATATATAAAAACATGGAACAAGAGTTATCTATCTGGGATTACACTTGAGTATAGCTAATACTATAAGAGGAGTTGTCTATAACCGCTAACATTGCCGCAGAAAAACAAAGGAAAAAGGAGAGAGAAAAATTTGCGGGAGCGGCAATAACCGCGGCTATGGATGCAGTAGTGGTTTTTAAGCAATAAACACTATAGTAGTCGCGGCAATATACCCATTGCTATTACCACGCCAGTTGCCGCATTTATTACCACGCTCATTGCCGCTACACGCCAATGCAAAAATAAAGGTGCTCATTTGGGCCACCCAATTTTGGGTGACCCAAATGAGCACCTTTATTTTTTATCTGCAGAAAAAAATGAAACATCAATTTTTTTTTGGAAGATTATAAAAAATACCAGAGAATTGAAATTGAATTTACTTTACCTTGACAATTTAATATGCAAAAGTTACAACAAAAAGTAAATAGCTATATATACATTGTGCCACATTGGGACTTTACGAAAGTTTGGACAAAATATTTTTCTATCTAATCCTCCTCTATCTCCCCGTCGTCCAGAGGCACTATATTTGATCACTTTGACTCTACATAAAGCCAAACCACATTAGACAATCATCAACAGCTGAAAACAATTGATACAAAATTACTTGTTTAAACTTACGCCTTGTAGTGATCCAACCGCCGCGTTGAATTACTCGGAAGAGATGTGGTTGTTCTTGAACAACCATCACCAAGTATCAAATTCTGTATGTCGCTCTCGATACTTGACCATCTCTTTGGTTGGTCGAGAGAGAGTGATATTTTTCTAAGTTAGCAATAACTTGATACCAAATCATCAACTACAATCTTTATAATCACCTATCGACATTATAATTCAATTAATCTTACATATTTATCCATCCAAGCACCCTTGCCTCCTGAGCCATAGTGCGTGGGAGTTTATCTTGTGCAAGCCTCGCAATGTTGTCTGTATGATGAGCCCATCGCAGCTTGATCGCTCTTTTCTTGAATTGCCCACTCCCACTCCGCGTCTGCCATGTTGCCACCACGGTAACTCCTGTCTGGATCTCTTACCTGGTTGGCTGCTACACGCCGTACACTAGACTGCTTGTTTTTTAGAAATGTCTTTATGTAGCCCTCCAACCATTGTTGTGAAAAACGTTGATCGGGGATGTTTGGAAATCTAGCTAACAGAGCGTCCTCAATGTAACGTGCATGATCAGACAGTTGGTCTCTAAACTTTATACAACAGTTCTTATACGTTGAACGTGTAAGAATTTGTAGATGACGTCAAAATACCCTGCCTTGTGCTGTGCCAAAGTCCACCTCTCTGCCATATTTAACCCTATAGTAGCACCCATGAGTGTTTGGCACAGGTGCTTCATTATCCTTGTCCTCTGCATCAGGGGTGGCATGCTATGAAAGTGGGGACTCTGTTCCGCCGCCACTACCAAAACATGCAAAACCACAAGATCCACCACCGCTTCATCTCTCACGGCGCTCGCTGCCCTGAGACGAGTGTCAACGCATGCTACCAGAGAAAGTCCGTCGACGGTGTTCTGGTGAAGCAGGAGTGGAATGGAGTGGCATAGGACCCTGTGATGACATGGGAGTGGGACTTTGCGATGCAAGGGGAGTAGGACCCTGCAATGGAATGGGAGTAGGACAATAGGAAGGGGCTGTAGAGTGAGGTGCCATCGGTGTGAGGCTCTGTAGGTAAGGAGTCCCTCCCTGACTCCCCCATGGTGTAGTCTGCGGAGAAATACCGTAGCTCGCAATCTGTTGTGGAGTGTAGCGACCAAACAAATTCTTTGTCTCTCGGAGGTACTGATCTCGTAAAGAGAGAGCCCGCTGCAGGTCTGGATCTACGCCCGGTGGAGGAACTTGAGAAGGGTATGTGTAGGATGGCCATGTCTGCAAATAACAAAAATAAACCTATGACACTCATGGTTTAGGGTTAACTAGCCAAAAACATTCTTTATTTCTTTGCTTGTTCTCACCGACTCAAGACTTGGGTCCACTAGAGGCGATGTCCACCCCGGGTAGGAGCCCACTTCGGATGTGAACCAACCAAAAGAAGAGCCAGCTAGCTACTCCCCACCAATTGGTCTCTTGTCTGACATCTACATTACAAAGAGAAATATAAGATTAAGCTTTCCATTCTACTCACTCATCTATAAATACGTACACAAGTATATTAGCACAAAAACACATAGATACATATACATACTAGTAGTCCTAAGTAGAGGCTAGTAGTGCCAAAGGTCAAGTGCACCGCTTTAGTATAGTTCACACAACTATTATGAAGCCCTAATGGAGGACATGCCATCTTCTGAAACCTTGGCAACCATATATAACATCATGGAAACCCATGAATCAACCAAGAAGGCCAATATATCCAATGATGAAACCCATCCACCAGGCATTCATTTTGAAGTACACATGTAAGAACCGATAGTGAAGAGGAAACTCAAGTGGTTCAAAGTAATCCAGCATGAAGATTGCAACCTTTAATGTTAAAGTGCTGAATAATCCATCATGGTTGTACACTTTTAACAAGTGGATGCTCTCTAGTCAACTAGATGTGTGTTTAGTGCAAGAGCATAAAAAGCATTATAGGGTTGGGCAACTTATGTATTATAGAGGCATGCAATGCTTTTATGGAGGGAAGAAAGGGGGATATTCAAGAGTGCTTACTTGCATTAAGGAAACTCTTGATCCCATTTGGTTTTCGAATCACCCAAATGGCTGATGTTCAGTTTTCCAAATATCCACTCAATGGGACAAATTGATGGTAGTGAATGTCTATTCTCAGAACAACCCTAGATTAAAGGTTGAGGATGGTATGGATAGTTGGTTTTCAATTGTCCCATGGAATCCTAGTTGGGGACTTCAACATGGTTTCTGTAGGGAAATACATTACTTCAACTAGCTTTGTTAGAGAGTAACTCTTGGGAGAGAATGGTGACTTCAGGAAACTTACACGATGCTTGTCCAACAGCCACACACCAAAACCAAGGATCTAATTTTCATTCACTTTCTCATGTTTCATATTGGTCCAAGCTAGATATAATATACTTCTACTCTACTCACTTGTTGCATGTTGATGCTGACTTGCTTGTAGATTATCAATGTTCAATGTCAGGCCACTTTCCTCTTTTATTGTCATTATTTGATGTGCTTCAATATAATTTTAAGAATGTTGGTTTGTAACATCCTCTTATGGTCAATAATTCCTTGTTGAATCATCTTATCTTCAAGCTATTTATGAGTAAATTTATGCAGAAAATTAAATACAGATGGGATAATACTAACCCTATTCATGCATGGATTATTTTGACTCACCAAATGCAACAATGCATTAGAAATTTGGGAAAACATGTGGAAACACAGAAAATTATAGATGCTTCAGAGTTCATGAAACATATTGTCTCAAAGGTTGAACTATCATCAGAGAAGAAAAAATGGGAAATGTAGCTGATGCAAGGAAAACCCTAAGTGAATTTGAGCCAGACATGGCCATCAGGGCAAGGTTTCTATGTAGACAATCTAAGTTGAAAGATGTACACTATTCATCCAAATTTTTCTTTAGCAGACTTAGAGCAAAACACTCAAGAGAGTGTATTGCTAAGGTAGTGAAGGATGATGATACTGTAATCATAGAGCTTGTTCAAATCTTATATGAATGTAAGGAATAATTTGAGGGAATTTTGAATAGGAAAGTGGATCAATCAGAGGAAAGGCAGCAGGCTATTGATATCCTATTGTCAATAGTTGACCCATGTGTTGACAATAGCAATGCCAAAACAATGGAACAGAAATATGATTAGGAAGATCTTCATTTTCGTCTAAAGAAATTTTCTAATGATAAAACTCCTAGAAAATGTGGTTTAACTAAGGAATCCTTGGTGGAATATTGGGATATTCTAAAGGATTTGAATACAGCAATAATAAATCATATCTGGCTAACTCAACACATGTACCCACTACTAAAAGAAGCTATCATCAAACCGCTACCTAAAAATAATTTTTCATCTTCTCTCTTTGAATGGAGACCTATAACCATGATGGGAATTCTCTACAAACTGCTAGCTAAAGCCATTACAATCAGAATTGCCTCTTTCTTACACAAACACCTCCATAAGGCTCAGTCAGGATTCATAGGGGAAAGATATATATTGGATAACATTCTTACAATTATGTTGGGGACAGCAACTACTTCTAAATGCAATCAAAAGGAAGTGTTGCTCCAATTAGACGTTGCCAAGGATTATGGCTCAGTAATTTGGGACTTCACTATCACAGTTATGAGGAAAATGAGATTTGGCCATAGAGTCTCTAATTGTATTCAGTTGTTGGGACTAGGGGCTACTTCTAGGGTCATAGTAAATGGGAGGCTCTCACCTTACATTAAAGTGGGAAGATTTATGAGGAAAGGCTTCCCTCTCAGCCCTCTTCTGCTTGCTGTTGCTACTCATCCTCTATTTTTCTTTCTGTATGCTCAAGCTGAAAATGGAAACCTTAAAGGATTGAAGATGGGGTCTGAACATGTATTGGATTTGGGCTTTGCTGATGACACAATAACATTTTTGTAGGCACAAAATGACAATATAGGAAAATGCATGTCATATCTTGGGAGTACATTTGAATCTGGTTAAATAACAATTAATTGATGTGACAATGATGTCTCTGCTGAATAGTTTCATAGCTTATATAGCAAGGCAAAAGGGTCCCAAGGGGTAATGTATTTAGGCACTTAGGATACCCAATACAAGTTGATGCAACTACTAAACAACACACCGAATGGGTGGAAGAGATAATCCAATGAAAAATGGCATCATGGCATTGCACAGAGTGGGCTATACATGTTAGACTGAGAGTAGTGCAGGCTATTATGATACCATATTTAATGTATTTTCTATTGTACTGGACTGGCTTGATAGTGCTTTGAATAAATTTAAATCTAGATTGATGAAATTCTTCTTGGGGTCGTTTGCGGCTACTTGGATTGCATGGGACAATGTAGCTATGCCTCTTAAATGTGGAGGGTTGGGGATCATCACTCCAAACATGCATATGCTTGCAAGAAGGACAACTCTGTTTAAATATATGTTTATTGTTGAAGCTTGCTAGGACAAAATCATGTGGATTCTCATTAAAAAATCAGTAGTGTATTTTTATGATGTTGGGAACATGCCAGCCTGGGATGAGTTGTTCTCAGCTACACCTATAAAATTGTGTGGTAACTTTGCTAATGTGCTTGTGCAATTAAGGAAAACTGTATTCTCTTTGTAAATCTAGGAGGGAAGATCCACATACACTGGAAACTCATTTGGGGATTGAATCTTTTGTTTGGAGTTTTGTTTCTAAAAAGCCCCCTACTCTAGTTTTGGATAAAAAAGCCTTAACCCTCTTTAGGAGGGAATTAAACTCAATCAATCAGTTATCTAACTTTGAGGGCAATCTTATTTCTTTTTTGATTACTAGGATAAGATTCACAATTGGTCATGGACTCAGAGAGAGAGAGAGAGAGAGAGAGAGAGAGAGAGAGAGAGAGAGAGAGAGAGAGAGAGAGAGAGAGAGAGAGAGAGAGAGAGAGAGAGAGAGAAGACGAAAAGAGAGAGGTAAGGGGAGAAAACAAAGAGAGAGAGAGAGAGAGAGAGAGAGAGAGAGAGAGAGAGAGAGAGAGAGAGAGAGAGAAATAGATTTTAACAAAGTAGAGAAAATATGAAATGAAATGTAATATTAAGATTTAGGATTAGGTTAGATTTAAAATTACATTTAAAACTAAGTTAGATTAAGACCTAAAATTAAGTTAGATTACATTTAACTTATATTTAAAATTTATGCTAAATTTAAAATTAGGTTAAACTTAAGATTAGGTTAAGATATAAATTAGATTTAAGATTAGGTTAGATTACATTTAGGTTTAGGTTAGATTTACGCTTATGTTGAGTTTAAAATTAGGTTAGATTAGATTTACATTAGATTTAAAATTAGGGCAAGATTTAAGATTAGCTAGGTTAGATTTAAGTTAGATTACATTTAGGTTTAGGATTTAAGATTGGATTATATTTAGGTTTATGTTGATCGAGTTTAAGATTGGATTAGATATAGATTTAAGAGCAAGACAAGATTTTAGATTAGATTAGATTTACATTTAAGTTAAATTACATTCAGGTTTAGGTTAGATTTAAGATTAGATTAGATTTAGGTTTATATTGAGTTTAAGATTAGATTAGATCTAGATTTAGGTTAGATTAGATTTAGGTTAGATTTTAGGGCATGTCAATGAAGGCTTTTCCCAAAGAGCAAACACTAAGTACACAACAATATGTATATTCCCATCAAAATTTGACACCTATTAACTCACCCACTAACCATGTTTAATTAGCTCAAAATCACCATATGTTCAATTAATTTAGATTTAAGATTAGAATTTGAATTTAGTTTTTATATTAAAGTCTACCTTTGGGATTATGGAAAAAAATTAGAGTTAGACGAATGGTGAAGTTAGCCTTGCGTTCTTACACGACCGACTAAAGTTGCCACCTTCCCAACTCTCTACGGATAGGCGAACGGTAATCCCTCTCTTCATCTCTACGGATATGACCTTAAGTTGGAAATCTTTCAATGGTATGATACTCAGACTCGAGGCCAACATGTAATGTTCTAAGTGATCCCTCGAACAAGGATTTGCTATGAAGAGATGTTGAGGCGGTCTGGGGTGGGCAAAAGGAAGAGCGGCCTCTAGACACCCTTCACAGCTCCTGTGCTGCTCAATGAAGCTAGAGCACAACACAAACACAGGCAAGCAAAATCCCTAGCCAACCCCAACTTAAAAACTTATGGATGCGAACTAGGACTCAAGAGAGTGTCCTCATACTTAAGGAAGACACGCAAAACACACACAAAAAAGCAACAATTTTCTATAGAAGGAGGAGAGAAGGATCCATTGAGAGAACGGAGAGAGATGGAGAGTGAGGTTGCTCCAACAATTGTCTTGCAATTCGAGAGGTGAAAGAACACCTTGCTACACTGTCAAAGAGCTTGCATGGAGACTACACCAACACGTGCTCAACACTTTGCCAACACACACATCATCTTAGGTTGCGAGAGACCTCTCACCACTCAAACCTCTTACAATGAACTAGTATTAGGCAATAAAAAGCACCCAAAACACTTAATCTCACAAGCTCAACTAAGAGATTGTAGCATACACATTACCTCAAATCTTTGACTGGCATTGCACAACTGGATGGAATATGAATTGGAGACAAAATCACGCCTTTGGAGCACCAAGACCTCAAATTTATTGATGATTGTAAGGATAGGTACAATGGTGGCTTGAGATCTGAAACTCTCACACTCTCTCACTTAAAAAATGTAGCATCAATGTTATAGTGCACTAAATTGTTAATCTCACACTATAGTGTCTACAACCAAGGCTCTCCTCACGTATCTAGTGCTAGAATGCTATCTATTTGTGTCTACAATGAAGGGAAGGGGTCTATTTATAGGTTGAATATCACTTATTTGGATTATAGCTAATTTGAATTACATGCTAATAAATTGAGCTTAGCATTTTTGCATGCATTTTCAAAATGTAGTGGGCTTTTCTTATCTCCTTGAGTCACATGCATGTGGGCTCAAGAGAGAGAGAGCATTATTAATGATCTTGAATGAAAAAGGAGAGGAAAAAAAAGAGGGAGAAAGAGAGTTCTACCACTACATATCCTTACTTCCTTGAGGTGAGGTGCTTTTGTCATTAGGGTTAGTGTTCGTACGTTAGTGATTATGATTACAATGAGGTGCACACAAGGTGCATGACAATGGTAAAATTCCTTAAGAAGGTATTGAAAAGTAGAGGGATAGATGGAATCGGAGAGGAAGTTCACCTACTGACACCGGTGGATGAAGCGTCAATGTGAGAGAGTCACGGTTGATGGTGACGTTGCGTTGATTTGAATATCTCGTGTTAACTAAAGTGCCACGGGGACGATCATACATAGGAGTTTTAGGAGCAGGAGGGGGAACATTTAGTTGGGAGTCAGCCACAATAGCTGCAGCAGTTGGGGGGGTCACAAGGGGTTATCCAAAGATTTGATTTCTCAAGACAAGATTCTTGCTACCTGGGTAAGATGGTATGAGTTCAACTGATCCATCCTTTAGTGTAGAACAATTCTTCGAGAAGTGACCTAGCTTCCCACAGTGAAAGTAGGAGCCAGCCAAGTTTTCCGATTTCAGATACAAAACCACTTTGCCTACATCCTGCATTTCAATTTCCAATGTTCAAGGGAACACTTTATCAGTTTCCCAAAGCAAAGATTCATTATTTCTATTAGGACAATCAATGGTGGGGCTAAAGAGAACTTTACCTAGGGAGGCGACTATTTCAGTAATACAGGGCCGGAGGTAAGAAGGAAGGTCCACTAATTCTACCCAGACCGGGCATTTTCTCATGACCTCTTCTTCTATTTTTCTCACTGGTTGCCATTGAAGGACATGAACTACTTGTCCACACAGAATAACAGTAGACGATGTCAAAAAAGATTTTTGATCATCCTCCTTGAAGAACGATACCTCAAATAAACCAGAACCAGAAAAAAATATTTTGTCCACCACAATATGACAAAACCCATTGTCAATGAACCCAACAACCTCTCTAATGCTGGGCAATTTCCCTGTAAAGTACAACACAACAGCTCTCCTCTGAAACACATTAACATGATTCCATACAGTAGCAGATTTCAAGACAACCTTATGTTGCCCTTGGACAGTAGGGTCCACTATCAAGGAGTCCCTTAAAGCATCAGACATAGACGCAGAATCAAATAATACATCTTCACCCCCCAAAACAGACGATGTGGCTTCAGCATTAGGGTTAAGCTTAAATTCCTTTCGTGGACACATGCTCTATTGTTCAAGAAGGGACCTGAGATGTAGACGATGCGATCCCAAACTTCACAGTAAGTTGCGTGTAGGCGCGGCGGGGTGGACGCAAGGAGAAGGAGAAGCCATTTCTCAGTAGCCCAGGAGGACACCTCTCGAGCACGGCACGTCATATCTCCTCCTCCTCTCTCTCTCTCTCTCTCTCTCTCTCTCTCTCTCTCTATTACAATCACACACACAACACACACAGTGGTATCATTGTGTTAGGTAGGTTTAGGATTTGTCTTAATTTTTTTGATGCTATTCTAGAAGAATAGCATCTAATAAATGCTAGATAGCAATGATGGAATTGTAATGCCCAAATCCTTGCTAAAATAATGCCAAAACTATGAATTGGAGGACATCAAAGATGCTTCGATCCAACTATAGAATTCTTGAGATATTTTCATTATGGCTATGTGTGATGCAATCTTTTGTTGAGAATGTTATGAAAGAATTGTTTTCTCCTCCTCATGTAAGATATCATTCCATTGAAGCTACTACAACTATTAAGAAAAAGCATTCAATGATAGCTAAATTGGTTGTACCCATGGATATGGCTATGCTATCTCAAACACAACTCATCCCATTGTTGTATAAAATTCAAGATAAGGGATCAAGTATCACTCCATCTACTTATAATGCCAAACATAAAGATTTTATCAAGTGTGCATCTTTATCCTTATCAATGATGCAAAAAATGTAGTTCATGTTTAAAAAATAACCCAAAATCAAGCTTGGACAAGATAGTGGTCACATCATTCATCGTTATCAATTTATTTCTAGGCTAATATTTCTCACACATGCACCCAATATTTGTCTTTTATGAAACTACAAAAATCTCTTGGCATGTATCATGGTGTCCCCCACACCAAAGGGCGTAATGGTAAGAGAAAAAGAGATTAGATTTTTTGGGAAGATACCCCTATAGATACACATAAAAAGGAAGAGGGGAGGGGATGACTCAAAATTGCTATCCCCCTCCCTCTATGTGAGGGTCCCCTTTGTAGGTTTTGGCATACTTGCATCAACAACATATCCATGTGATAAAAATAAATTTTGGCATAGCCACACCCGATTAGATCACATTCCCCCCCCCCCCACCCTCCCCCCCGCGCCCCCCCTTCTCTATCTGCATGTGTTATTTGTTTTGTCTCAATCAAAGTACGCTTTCTCTTCTTCACATGATCTATGAGAAATATGAAAGTCTTTGAAAACGATATGCACTTTAAGAACAATCTTCCATGGAAAGTTTTTTCGATGTTGAATTTGCCTTTATCTTTGTATAGAAACCAATTATACTCATAGTTTTTTTTACCACAATGCACACAAGGGTTGATTTTGTAACATTTTTTGAATGTGTGGTTGTAGTGTTTGCACATCTTCTTTGTTGGGTTCCATGATGGTGTAGCAACAAAATATCCTCATGAAGTCTTTGTGTCTTAAATCTTATTCTCCTGCTCTTGGAGCGAGTTGATAATGTCCTCTAGGCTTGGTATGGGCTCCTTTTCTTTGAGCGTTGTGATAATCTAACTGTAGTTTCAAAATGCATATGTTAGCCAAGAGAGCTACTCTTCTAAAACATATCCTTCCCTTTTATACCTGCTAAGCCAAAATGTTGTGGTCACTGATGGATAAGGTTTTGTTGTACTTTCATGGGATTTGGAATATGTTTGCATGGGATTAAAGATTCTCTTGTTAAAATGTGTGATTCTATGCTAACATGCTTGTCCAGTCTTGGAAAAATGTTTCTGCTATAATGATATGAGAAGGTAGGGCCATATCTATAGGTAACTCATTGGACATTGAGTCATGTTTTGAAACAGTCAAAAAGTACTCCATTCTTGAGACACCCTCTATACCATAATGTATATGTTATAAAAAAAGTGGAATCTAGTGATGTAATAGCCAGACCTCACATTGCTACCTCTCCTAAAGCCTTATTGGACATTGTTGTGATGTAGGTTAAAGAAGATACCCTTGCTCAACCTTCTCTTACCTTGCCCATCGGAAGGTTGATTTGGAAGGAAAACGTATCTGATGGGTTATGCCCTGGATGGAAATGCATTGAGACTATGAAGCATATCATTTTGAAGTGTCTGATGGTGTCATCCTGATGGAATTGTCTGCAAGATATATGAATGTTACATTGGCAGGTTAAAATCACAAAATTTAAACTTCTCTTTTGTCTTGTCAAAGTGGAGAATGCTGGTCTCCAGCAATGTTTAGATGGGGCAAGGATATAGATGTTGACATTGGTATGGAGTGCAAGGAACTCTATGATGTTTGATCAAAGCTCCTTTGTGTCCTACACATTGCCTTGGCAACTCATTAAGACCAGGCTATTAGAGGACTTCTTAGCCATGACCAAAGATTAGCAGAAGTGGATGCAGGAGTTCATAGAACTCTTGTGAGAACCTTTACCATGTAGATAATGTACATTAGTTTTTGCGCGCACGAGAGAGAGAGAGAGAGAGAGAGAGAGAGAGAGAGAGAGAGAGAGAGAGAGAGAGAGAAAGAGAGAGAGAGAGAGAGAGAGAGAGAGAGAGAGAGATTCGGGTGTGTGTGTGTAGAGAGAGAGATACAAAGAAAAAGCCTCCTTCCAACTCTATTGTGGGTGTCCAAAGAGCTAGTTTTTCATTTACAATAACCAACAATTGGAAGATAGATCTCCCCCTCGTACTCGCTCTCAACCTCCTTCAAGTACCAATCATACATCTAGGGGTCTAATGTCAAATTCTGATTCTTTATGTTGAGCTTATATGTGAAGCTACTCAATATATAGAGAAGCCATATATTGAGTAGCTTCGCATATAAGCTCAACAAAAAAAACTTCCTTCTGCAAAGTTGTAGACCACAACATGAGATGATGTATATATAGAGGGGACCTGGGTGCCATATATAGAGAAGCCATATATTGAGTAGCTTCACATATAAGCTCAACAGTTTAGATGGCGATGAGGAAACAATAAAAAAGTACTCCATTCCTGAGAGACCCTTTGTACCATAATGTATATTTCATAAGAGAAGTGAAATCTAGTGATGTAGTAGCCAGACCTCATATTGCTACCTCTCCTAAAGCCTTATTGGACATTCTAGTGATGTAGGCTAAAGACAAAATCCTTGCTCAACCTTCTTTTACCTAGGTGAAATGGAGGAAAGGAAAGTCAAATGATCCTAGTAGGGCTTCCATGTCTATAGCTAAACCACAGAAAAGTAGTAAAAAGATTGAAGTGTCCTAATTTGTAGGGAATTGTAATGGTTTGATAGATCAAGCTAGGAAAAGTATCATTAATCATTAACGGCTTCATTGCAATCTTCAACCTAGTTTTATATATTCATTACAAGTCATAATCTGTCAGGACCCACTAGAGTATAGCTTGAAAAGAGAAAGCACCACAAATCACCAATAGTTCTTTACATATTACTATGTAGCGAAGGGTGGTGCTATCACTGGGATATCCAACAAGTACAATTTGACAAGAGCCAACACCACCAATCACCAATAGTTCTATAAAGGCTACTTTTAGGTAAGGGTGGTGCTATCATTGGGATATCCAACAAGTACAACTATAATGTCAATACAACTCATAAGGCTCTCAGGCAGAGTTTGATTGTTTTATGGGTGTCCCTCAACCAGATGTTTCCTACAAAGCCTACAGGCTGCATGCTGGAGATCTACTCACCCTTTTTCTTTCACACTCAACGAGCTCCTAATGAGTGAATGGCATCCTCTTTGCCAAACCTATGCTTCTATGCAAGTTGAAAGTCGGAGATTTCGACCTCTCCTCGGGGACTGCCTCTTTCCCTACCCTTGAGCCTGAGTTGTATTTCTTCTCCTGTATTCTCAACACTTGTGTTTTCTTTTAAAAAAGGAAGAACAAACCCGGCCTGGTTTTTGAGGAAAATTAGGTCAAATTATGAAGAATAAGCTCAAAATTTCAGGAATTCCTTTAGAATAACTAAGGTGCGGGATATACGTCATAGCGCCTCGAATACAGCACGTGAGTCTAGTGGATCCGGGGGCTCATTAAAATGCGGATCCTCAAGATGGATGAAAAATTTAGCCCTAGCGCGTGCACGCAGTCTCATGTTGAGAGCGTCTGAGAGAGAGAGAGAGAGAGAGAGATTTCACGCCTTATAAAATAAGCAGAAATCCTGCGCAGTCTTTAGTAGAGAGAGAGAGAGAGAGAGAGAGAGAGAGAGAGAGTGAGGGACTTTTGTGAATGAATACAGTAGCACGCAGCGAAATCAGCACAGCTTTGTAGAGTCGGCTCCAATGGCGCATCTGATAGATAGGAGCCTCGGTGTAAAGAAGCTCTTGAGAGTCAGAGAGCTCGCAAGAGGTTTTGAGTCGTTCAACGACATGCCAGAGGAGGCCCGCGTGTGCACGCTCAATGTCGCAAGACAGGAGGCCGAAACCGGCAACGGGCCCGTTCAATGTCGCAAGAGGTTTTGAGTCGTTCAACGGACCCGCGTGTGCACGCTGCGGGGATAGCAAGTACGTGAGGTTCAGGTATTTCAACAACCGTGCAAAGGGGCGGGGCTTTCAGCCTCGCTACAGATGCAGCTCTCCCACGACCTGCACTGTGTGGATGAGAAACAAAAGGATGTTTGCAGAGTTCACACTGCGCAGGGGGGGCTTGGCTCCTTTGCTCAGCAAGCAATGCCAAGCGTGGCCCAGAGTGGAGGATGCCAAGCTCCGCCTCGCATGGCAACTCGGTCCCAAAGGGTGCAGGCGCTCTCCTCGAGTCAAATGGACGCTCAACGTAGACTCTGGCTTTTCTGCTGCTAGGCGTGGGATTGTCCCTCCCACGTCTTCATCCTCCACTGATCTTCCGCCAACTCTCCAACCTTCACCCCCTGCTCCTGCCCAACCTTTTCCTCCTGCTCCTCCTCGTGTTCCCGATTATACCATTTTCGAGGGTCTGCCCGACATCCTTGACCTAGGTATGCCGTATAATATGTTATGTGTTTTGTGGCCAGCCCTAATACGACATTCTTTATGTAGCAGATATGTAGCTCCGAAACTGGCATCAAAGAGAGTTTCATCAGACATATATACAGCAGATATGTAGCTCCGAAACGCATCAAAGAGAGTTTCATCAGACATATATACATAAATACTTCCTCCATGATATCCACATGTGTATAACTTCTTGCAGACGAATAGTTATTAGGTTTTTGCAGCACCTCTTGTAGGAATATGTAGGCTGTAGCGAATGTTGCTTGTTGCAAGTGCTTATTTTCTTTTCTCTTATTGTTTACCCGGGGGGAACCATAGATACCAAAAGCTTTCCATAGTTGCATGTAAGACAAAATATATGGACGAGGCACACTTATCCCAAAAAATAAATTGATCACAATGCATGGTGTGACCACTACCTTATTCAAGCTTGTTTTTGGTTTCTTTTCTTGAATAGGATTTACATTTTCTCTCATCATTGATAAGGATAGAGGCACATACTTGATTGAATGTTTATGGTTGGTGCCATAAGTTCATGGAGTGATGATACTTGATCTGTTATGTTGCATAACACACCTCGGCAGACCCTTCTAATGCATCTCGTACATGGGGTCTAATTGTACTATAGTGCTAAGAGAACTCTCTCTACAATGCCTACAACCATATAAGGGCATAACACGAAAGCTTGCATCACACGATCTTGATCATTGGATCAAAGCATATTCAATGTCCTCCAAATCATGATTTTGGCATTTAGTCACCAAAACATGCTCACAATGTGACTTGACTTTGATAATTTCTTGACTTTGATAATTGAAGCATCGATCCTGGAGCGACCTCTTGTAGTGTATATATTAGCTATAGCTCGAGGTCCATCACCATGCTACAATATACGGCTCATAAACTTCTCCTGACATTCTATATTGATTATTGGAACTCACCACTTCTTCCATAAGAATTTTGATGGCTCTCACAAGATGTGAGTACAAAAGAGCAGGTGTCTTTGGTTGGAGGAGGTGCGCTCTTCCATCAACCATACAAGGTTTGAAACTTGGGACGCATCCAAGATAGCTTGGTCAGGCATACTTATTCCATGATGACTACATGTATATAATTTGCAGGAGATTTTTTAAGGTTTTATCGCACCCCTTATTAGATCAATATGTAGGATACAACCATTATCACTTGTTGCAAGCATTAAATTCAAAAAAGCCTTGATGATTCAATATGACTTTCTGTCTCCAATTAATTTGTTCAAAAAAAGTATTTGTTTTCTTTGACACTATACATCCCGTCTTGATCCCCTAAAAGAATGAAGCACATTGGAGAGAGAGAGAGAGAGAGAGAGAGAGGGAGAGAGATGAAAAATTGTATTGCAAAACAATTTGATAATGCTTGTACCTTTTAAACTGAAAGTCTTTTTGTGGAGAATCTTTGTTGGGGCACTCCCCATTGATGTATTACAAGCTCAAAAATGGTTTGGCCCAACCTTTTCCTCCTGCTCCTCTTCGTGTTCCCGCCTATACCATTTTCGAGGGTCTTCCCAATATCCTTGACTTAGGTATAATATATTCTGTGTTTTGGCCAGCCTGAAACGTACATGCCCTACCTCTAACTATACCACATTCTTTATGCAGCATATATGTAGCTCAATGGGCATGGGGACGCATCGAAGAGAGCTTCATCATACATATATACTTTGTCCATGATATCCACATATATATGACCTCTTGTAGGAGAATAGTTAATTAGGATTTTATCGCCTCTTGTTGGAATATGTAGGCAGTAGAGAATGTTGCTTGTTGCAACACTACTTATTTCCTTTTCTCTTATTGTTTAGCCAAGGGAGGGATTATAGATACCAAAATCTTTCCATAGTTTCATGTAAGACAAAATATTTGGACGAGGCATAGTTATCCCAAAAAGAAATTGATCACAATGCATGGTGTGACCACTACCTTATTCACGCTTGATAATGGTTTCTTTTCTTGAATAGGATTTACATTTTCTCTCATCATTGATAAGGATAGAGGTGTGTACTTGATTGAATGTTTATGTTTGGTGCCATAAGTTGATGGAGTGATACTTGATCTCTTATGTTGCATAACACACCTCAAAAGAGACTTGTAATGCATCTTGTACATGGAGTCTAATTGTAGTATATTGCTAAGAGAACTCTCTCTACAATGCCTACAACCATTTAAGAGTCCTTGCCCATGAGTTTTGTTTGACATATGATAGCCATGTCTAGCGATACAACTACTTGAGCTAACATTGTATGCATCTGCCCAATACTGTAGTGGCTTCAATGCCATATTGATATCCAACGTCAGGAAGAAAAAACAATTCTTCCATAATGCGGAAGCTTGCATCACACGCAGCCATAATAAAAATCTATCAAGAACTTCATCATTGGATCAAAGCATCTTCAATGTCCTCCAACTCATGATTTTGGCATTAAGTCACCAAGGATCGAAGAAATAAAACCCCATCATCGCTATCTAAAATTGCATCAAAAGCTGAAAGTCATGAGAGATCAGAACCTATCGCAGATTAATTTATGCGAAACAACATTGGCTTGAGGAACTACTCATGTTTACATAGTACTATTTCCTTCTCAAATCCAAGGTATCATCAATATGTGGTTCATAGAATCTAAATCATACATCACTATGAAAATCTCTAATTGGTTATCGCAGCCTTTTATCGCGTTTTGTAGAGAGAAGGTCCAAAATCAGCTGGAGAGGGAAGAGAGAGGAGGGTGGTGGGGGCTTTTTTTCATTTCAAATATTAACGCAATGGGGACACATTGAAGAGATCTTCATCATACATATATACTTCATCCATGTAGCCACATGTATATAACTTCTTGAAGGCGAATAGTTAAGGTTTTTCCACACCTATTGTCAGAATATGTAGGCTGTAGCGAATGTTGCTTGTTGCGAGTACTTATTTCCTGTTCTCTTGTTGTTTACCCAAGGGGCACCATAGTTGCATGTAATACAAATATCTGGACGAGACACAATTATCCCAAAAAGTCATTAATCACAATGCAGGCTATTACCACTACCTTATTCAAGCTTGATTCTGGTTTCTTTTATTTTAATAGACTTTTTATATTTTTTCTCATCATTGACAATGATAGAGGGGAATACTTGATTGAATCCTCAAAAGGCCCTTCTAATGCATCTCGTACATGGGGTGTAATTGTACATGGTGTGACCACTACCTTATTCATGCTTGATTTTAGTTTCTTTTCTTGAATAGGATTAACATTTTCTCTCATCATTGATAATGATAGAGGCGCATACTTGATTGAATATTTCTGTTTATTACACTGTCGGAGATTGATTTATGCCAAATGACATTGGCTTAAAGGAACTACTCATGCTTTCATAGTATATACTATATCATTCTGATATGCAAGGTATCATCAATATGTGATTCATTGAATCTAAAGCATACATCATTATGAAAATATCTAATTGTTTGTTGTGGACTTTTGCCGCTTTTTGTAGAGAGAAGGTCCAAAATCAACTAGAGAGGGAAGAGAGAGGAGAGGGGAGGGGGCTTTCTTTCATTTCAAATATAATCACATTTATTTCCGCAATAATTATTGCTACAGTTACCCGTTATTGGCACAAAAATTATCGTGTTTATTTTCGAAGCTCAATTTCGCACCTAAACATTCAAACTAGGAAAAAAAGATATGAAAAAATGGAACAATAGTTAGCTATGTGGGATTACACTTTATTACAACTAAACTAATCACTATCACTTGATTAACATAATTTAGAATGCTTCACAAAATTCGAGAGAGGAGGAGGGGGAGGAGAGAGTTGAACGGATGACAGGACCAAAAAAAATCATAACTTAAAAGTATACAAAATGTTTATGATTCATTTTCCAAAAGATCCCTAGAAGAAGCATCATCCAATTCTAAGCCCATGGCTCTTTAATCAATAAGAGAGAAATAGAATTGTCCTTTGTGGATGCATTTGGCTTCATTATCTGCAAATTTTTCATCCTCTATCTCATCATCATCATCATAATCATACTCTCTAAGACTTGCGACTGCCGACTTGAATCATCGATCTCCCTCTCCTCTGTCTCCCCCTTATCCAAAGTAGGAGGTAAAAGAGGGTCGAAGATGGTCTCCACTTCATTAGTGGAAAAAATGGTTCTTCCTCGAGGTGTTACCGGAATTACAAACCAAAGTGTTTGTTGGTGGATTGTTGGGATATAGATGATCTATTGAAGACAAGCTCAAAGTGAGTAACATTGGTATAGTTAATGTTACAACCAAATAAGAATAAAAAAGGTAGTTACTCACTTGCTCACAGTTGCATGGCAAAACTAAACTGTCATACCTCCCTGTGTGATGCACACTAAAGTCCACCATGTAGAGGCCATTCTCATGCCATCTAGACACATTTGCAAACCACTTGCACTCAAAGATGAGGGTATAAAAGGTTCTAAAATTAAGTATCTTTTCAATAGTTCCACAATACCTAGCTTCATCACCATCTGTGTCAAAGTTGTCCATGATGCCACAGTCCATGGTGGTTCTACGCTCGTCAATGTGGCGTGTACGAAAGTGAAGACTCTTTGACCACATCGAGTTAAAGGAAAAGCACTAAAAAATAGAAAAATATCTTTTATCAATTACAAAAATAAAATCAAGAAAAAGCGATACAATAAGGTTTAGGTATATGAGTACTCTACCTTTGGTACCTAGCCTCCTGCATACTTCCATTCTTTGTCGGTGATGTCTTCTCCGCACGCTTTTGCTTCGGTCATTCTCTCATGAATCCAGTGCGCACTAATGAGAATTGGGAAACATGCAAGGTGTTTAGGCACTAGGGGTACCCTCCTTCCTCCATGAACTTGTTTCCATGTTTCTCTCTCTTGCAAACACCTTGCCTTTGCATTGTTCACAAGTCCACCCACTTGGTCATAACTTTTGCATTAAGAATAAAAAAATTATTGACCACTCGTGATAGATTCATGATCATATCCATGTTAAATAATTTTCCCTTTCCACTTGGCAAGTGTGAAGTCATCCTTATATCCTCCTCATTTGACCACATGCAAGGCATTGAAGGATCATCTTGTGCTAAGATGTAAACAAATGCCTCTTGCACAATCCACCCTTTGGCTACATGCCTCTGGTTGAGATCGTAGCCACACCAAAATCTTTGAGGGTCTTTAAAAACCTCTCTAGAAAAAACATACATCATGCGTGAACTACTCCACATATAGCGATCTCCTCAACCACGTGAACCAAGAGGTGGATTTTCCTAAGAAGAACCGATCAAGGAAATGCATCCTCAATGCCATACACAATTTCTGTTGCAAGTGTTTGAGCAGCTGGGATAGCATTTGCTTCAATTTCCTTGGAGCTCACAAATATGCAAGAAAATACACAAGAATACAGTAAGTGCTAGTTGAGGTTAATTGACGCAATGATACCCTTCATTTGGTCCAACTCTTCTTTGGCTAGCATCCGTGGCACTCTAGGAAGCACAATCTTCCCATTGGGGACACGGCGTGGAGTAGCAAAGGTAGGAAGACATTTCAAGACCCTCAAATCCTCCCTTGCCCCTCATGAGTCCTTCTTGCCAATAATGTGGTCCCACAGGGGTGTGGGCTACCTTCTTGAATATGTGCATGGGATCCAAGAGGTGTATTTTTTTATGTCCTTCCAATATGAATAACCTTAAAAGTATGGAATATCTTGACATACCATGTTTGATGGAATGTACTCAATTCGATTGTGTTTGTAGGAAGCTACTGCTCCAAATAGTTGTGTGTTGCATGTCATCCAAATAGTAGCCCATTTGTCATCATGAG
>NC_140939.1:112295286-112325843 GCF_014529385.1 Adiantum capillus-veneris | reverse complement strand
TATGACGTTCAGCTTGGATCTCTAGCCTACATTAAATACCGCTTTGATCGTGCTCTAATCTGACTCTTCTTTATTTTCTTTGTTTGAAATTAAAACTCGCTACCATCATAGTATGTCTTTGGGCTTTCAAAAATGACATCTCCCTTTTCTCTCACCTTGGTGTGCAGACATGCCATGAACTTATCTAGCTGAAGTAGTCTCCATTAGCTAATTGCATGGCTGTCATTATCTTCTGCCAACACTCTTCAAAATGACCCAAAAACAGATTGAACTCTTCACTTACATCTTGCTTACGCGCCTTCAGCTTTGCATCCATCTCGACTAGGGACGCCTCCTTGCAAAAGTCGTGAAGAACCTTTTTCCGTAGAGCCGGCCATGCTTGCCCCGGCTCGCCTTCCAATGCTTCATACCATTTTTTAGCTTTCCCACGCATTAACAAAGGAAAAGTCTACATCTTGCTATCGTCGTTCAGCATACACAACGATAGCATATACAGCTCCAAAGTCTGACATCCACTCATCATCTCTCTCTTCACCTTGCATGAAAAATTGGTCTCTCTAGCTTCTAGCTGCCATGCACTTCTCCAATGCAAAAAACTGCTTCTGATCGATTAACTAGGAGTAATCAGTGTGCTCCTCCATGGGGGCACCAGAAGATGGAGAGGGGGAATGCCGGAACACACCCGACACAAACACAAGGGCCTCTCTATAGCTCAGGTTATTCACAACACCCCTATCCTCTCGAAAAACAACTTCAAAAGACACACCTTACACTAGTAGACCACCGCCTGCTCAATTTACACTGCTCACACACTCCACAAATTCACCACATAATGCACACCTATTTCCACCCTTACACACACACACAGCCGTTCAATCTCACTCTCTCACACAAAACACCATCGGTTCGGGGGGCACACACATCGGCACTGCCGGCACCAAGGGGAAACATGAAAGCAGGAGAAAGAGAAGGGGGGAAGGGGAAACAACAGCACGATGGGGCAACAGTGGCTCGATTGCATTTCAAAAGCCATGTACACCGGCTTGCACTTCCATCACTATGGCCATTTTCAAGAAAAAGTTACAAAGGGGTTAGCTTGTCAGAGAACTTCACTTTGCAGGCTTCAAACAACACAAAAAAGCCCCTAATTTGATTAAAATTTGACTTTTATACGGGGGACCTTCAATTTTGGAAATTACACTTCAATTGGTCCATCTGGTACCCTGATTTGGCATCTTTAGGAAGGGGGGAACCGCTTTACTTTTTTCCTATGCTCTGTCTTTCTCTCTTTGCGCTTGGGGAGGGGGGGGATTAGCGAGGTTTCTATTGCCCCTAGGCTTTTTTATTTTTATTTTTTTCTCATTATTTTTATCCCTTTGGGGCTACCCAAACTTTGCACTGCCCTTTTGGCTCCTCTTTGACCCTTGGCCACCTTTGTCCGGCTCCTCCTGCTTCTTCTCTCTTCTTTTCTTTCTCCTCTCCTTCTCTGGGTGCCGGCCTCCGCCTTGCTCTTGCCTTGGCTTCACATTGCTCGGCCTCCCTTGGAATGGTCCTTGCTTTCGCCTTGTACACATGGTGGCCCTCGGTTTTTTCTTTCTCTCTCTCTTGCACACTGCAGGACCTCCCACTTTGGCATCTAATCTCCTGGCCACTCTGGCCCTTTTGTCATCTCTAGGGGGTGTTCTTCTCTATATGCCGGGGCGGCCTCTCACTCCCGGGATTGCCCTCTCACTTATGCCTCGAGGAGGGGGGCATTAGCGAGGTTGTTAATGCCTCCCCTCTAGCCTTCAAAAAGGACCCTTTAAGGTCCATGGGAACCGGCCCCCATTGGGCGGCCACATCAGAAGTCAATGCCACCGCCTCTAGCCCAGCGGATGCCGCTGCTTTCTTCTCTCAAAACCGCCACCTAGTGCGCCACTGGCACCACTGATGCAGCGCTTCGCACTCTTCGACATGTCCAGCCACCATGAGAGCTTTCCCTCAATCGCATACCCTGAAATGGGTTGTCTCCTGGCCTACATACCCCATCATTGATCGCCGCGTATTTGTATATGGGACCATGGGAGTGCCACGTGGCACCACGTGGGTTGCTGGCCTTCAAGCTTTCAAAATCTCAAAAAAACCCCATGGGAGATTCCCTTTGAATGCCAACTTTGATCTTCTTCAGTCCGCCTAGCTCCACATAGTGCACACCATCATCGAGAACCTTGGCGAGGCCAAAAAAATGCCAGATGGCGCATCCTCTGATGCGGGCAATTGGGCACAGACCCGACCCCCGAAAAAATTTCAACTGATCATAACTTGCTATCTAAAGCTGCGATTGGCAATCTGAGAAAATAGGCATGCCCCGTAATTCGATCTCTACACATGCATCCACTCACACAAGACTAGGCAACCTGTCCCCATTTGCCCTATCCGTCGGGGATCTACAACACATGCTAACTTTGAACTGCAATATCTTGAGCACCGGGGCTCCGTTTGATGAGCCGTCTGGATCGGATTCTAGAGCACATCAAACACATTTTGGACCACTGACTTGGCATTTTGGACACTTTCATCTCCAATTGAGGTACATTAGGCATACATTTCCGCTTTCCTTTGGCTACCCAGGACCTTGGTACCTGCCCTAGCCTTCTGCAATGCATCTGCCTGCAACCTTTGCTTGGCATAGACCACCTCCTAGCTCGGACCAACTTTGGTTGAACCAGGGTGTGTAAGGGTTGAGACAGACCGTGGGAGTAGGTGTGTGTTGTGTGGTGGACTTGTGGAGTGTGTAGAGATTGGGAAAAGAGCGGGCGGTGGTGTGCTAGTGTGAAGTGTGTTTTTGAACGTGTTTTGTGAGACGATAGGGGTGCTTTGGATACCCCGAGCTATACAGAGGCCTTTGTGTTTGTTTCGGGTGTGTTTCCCCATTCCCCCTCTCCACCGTGTCAACGGCCATAAATGGCACGAATGCCAAATTTTTGCCGTTGTTAAGCCCAATGGTAAAAAGTTGGCGATTGTATAGTGTCTCACCGCCGTCAAGACAACAACATATGGCCATGTATATGGAACTTTGCAAGGGTATAAAAAGAATTCTACTCCCTATCTTTACAAAGGTTTCATGGCCATTGCTAATCATCTTGACGGTCAAGGTTGCCTCGAACACCAATTTTTATCAACACATCCGTATCCGCATATTACAATTTCAAGTAAAAACTTGTATACTGCACTTGTAGCTTTAGTTAATAAAGCCCTACCTTCAATGTGGTTTGTCAAATCTTCCCTGGAAAGCACAATATACCTCATTTGGCATAATCCCGTAGGCATTGTAATCAAATGGACTACCCATTTGAAATGCATACACACTGGATATGTTGGATGTAACCCATCCCGGTGCTTTACATTTGAGTACATTTGACACACATTACAAGTTTCAACAAACTGTACCACATCTTTATGCATTCCCTTCCACCAATATCGATCTTTCATTGTAACAAAAGTGGCCCAAACTCCCTTGTGACCTGCCCACAATGACTCGTGGAACTCTTTAAGTACTTGGAGTTGTGTTACCCTATCACAAACCACACGTTGAGGGGCTCCTCTTTGTTTCATTGGGTGTCTCCATAGAAGCCCATCCTGTAAAAAATATCCATAACCCTTCTTACGGATTCGTTTAAACTCTTGATCAGTCTAGTCATCCTGCCTCTTTAGTGTACTCAAATAATTTCCAATCAGTACACATTCACCATCATAATTTTCCTACGAACGACTGTAGTGCATAAACCATACTTTTACATTCTCCATGCATTTGTGTAGAGGTAAAAAACCTCAAGTCCACGTCTTCATTTTCTAAAATCATAGTCTCCTCATCCTCAAATCTGGCCCTGGACAACAAGTCAGCTACCGGATTATCCTTGCCTATAGTGTGATGAAACTCAGGATTTAATGACTTAATATATGCAATCCAACGTAGCATATCTATGCCTGGTGTAGAACAACATGTGATCACCCCAAGTAATGGCAATATATCTGTCTCCACTATTACACATGCACCAATAAAGTACTCCTTATCACACCTTAGGGCAGTTGTTACACCCCAAAGCTCCTTTTTTACTCGGTGATATGCTCTCTATTGAGCACTTAATACTTTGGCACCAAATCTGATAGCATACCTTTTTCCCTCCTCATCATCTTGCCCAATAGCCCACCCAATACCTAGGGACTCGTGTTAACCGTCACAATGATTGGCTTTTCACTTTTATAGTCTGCTTTCCTTAATGTACGAGCCTCTTCTAGCATCTTCTTCAGTTTTCAAATAGTCTTCGAGTGTTATTCTTTCGAAACAAATTTTTGTCCCTTTCTGAGCAATTGGTATAACACCTCTGCAACATGTGAAAAATGTGGTAACCAAATTAGGTTAAAAAACACACACACCTAAAAATCTTTGCACTTTTGTAATTGAGTTGCATGTCTCTTTCATTCTTTGAATAGCATCCACTTTGAAAGGGCTAGGTCTTCTTCCAGATGGTCCAATAAGTGCCCCACAATCAAGACTTCTTTTACCCCAAACATAGACTTTTGGCCTGAGAGAATAAGGTTGACCTCTTCAAGCCTTGATAATATGATATCACAATCAACAATATGGTTAGCCACAAACCGTCTGCACCCCCTCTTATCTTTAGCTTCATATTTTTCACCCTCTTCACACCCTTTTATCAGCATCATCAAAAAAAGGCATGGTAACCTGAGGAATGAAATCCCACAACAACACTTTATTCATCCCATTCATCATGTGAGCAACTGAATTAGTTGCTCCCTATGGCAAGGTTCACATTCTTACTAATCGCAAAGGAGTACGCATGGTTGTTAGATCCCTACTCTCCATAGCCAGTTGAAATTGATCATAGCCTGAATACCAGTCCCCCATAAAATAGATGGATCTTCCTGCAAAAGCCTCTGCAAAATCATCAACCACTGGACCTTATTTATTGGTTGCATATCCTATATGAACCTCAATGTACCATTCTTTTTGGGAATCGTAAACCACCTGTTAGAGTAAGGAGCACAAGAGGGCTCCAAATTCCCATCTTATCTTCTCATTAGCATGTTAACCAACTCAGGAAGATGAGCCTTTGGAACAAGAACAGGCCGTAAATTTCAAGGAAAATGCGGAACAATAAATATCACCATGGGAGCTACAACACTAGGATCAACACAACCGATCTCACTTGGTAAAAGAAAAATCCTTTCCATGCTTCTTTAACATTTCTTGAAGACATTTTATCTCTTCTTGATTTAGAAAACCCACATCAACAATCTTTACCTCTTGGAGAGTTTCTTCAGTAAATGAGTACCCAATTTTACCTGGACCTCGGAGAATTTTGGCAATGGAATGTCCACTGGTCTAACCTTCTTTTCCACCATTTTGTATTTTGTATTCACTTGTACCTCTCCTGCATCCAACCCTCCTTTGAATTGCAAAATAAAATCATACATGTTTTGAGAGTTTACCTTAACCATATTTATCCCACCTTGATAACTAGATTGCATGACTATATCCAATTCTCCCATTGTATCCACAAACGCATATTCTTCAAAAATACCTGAAATTGCTTCATCTGAGTCTAGTATTTTGCATCCTTGAAGTATGCGTTGGACATTGCAAACATGTTTCCTCTCCCATTTGCGCAAATCATTGAATTCTCTGTAGCATACCAAACCCTCTAAAGATAATCCCAGAAATCTTGAAGAAAAAGTCTCTCTGTAAACATCCTCTGTGAGCGAGAACTTTTCCTTCAAAGCACCATTGTAGTCCCGCTTTACAATGGCACTTGAAAAAAATCCTTGAAACCCCTGTTCTCTTTGAACTCTTTTGTCAACTTTGGTAGATGGATGTTCTCTTAAGGTATCCCTGTTCCTAGCATGATCCACACAAACAATTAGAATTTGAACTATTTTCTTACCATCACGACTTTTGATTCTAGCATACACGGATCCATCATCCAAAATCTTGGTTTCTATCCTCACCGCCGCCATAATGTATAGCTGTCCTAAGATGACTCGATATATAGAGTGATCCTGTATGAAAAAACTTTGTTCATCACTTACATTCCCTATGGTTATTTTAACATTAAGACATGCACCATACAAATCCCCTGATTGTACATTGGCAGCTTGGATACACCACCCATGTTCCACATCAATAGGCCACTTTCCTTTCAAGAACATGCTCTTTGACATAAGGTTTGACTTCTGATCCATGATCTACCAATGCAACAACTGGCTCTTCTGAATCACCTACCTTTACCAAAGTTTCAGTAGTAGCCCTAGCCCAATGATTTCATGTAAAATGGTTGCGAGGTACATCTTCTCCATACTCATCCTCATGAAATCTGGCATGCTTTACCCGTCTTGGCAGCTCATTGTCGTCCACTATGCTTCCCCATTCATCCTCAACTAGTTCTTCTTCATTAAGCACCCCCATGTCCTGGTTGGGTCATTTTCAGGCCCATACAATATTTGGCACTTCCTCTTTATGAGATCAATAATACTGCCATGAAATTCCCGCTTTGCAGTACCTAGGGTCTCACCTAGGGTAAACTCCTCCCTACTATTTAGAATGTGTTGTCAGGAGATATGTGTTTGAAACGTGAGCCGCGGCTGCTAGCTGTGGGAGAAGAGGGAAAGCCAAGAGTTTCCGTGCAGCACGAAACAATAATTATTAATTAATGCTACCGATGCACAAAATGTGCTTGGAAACTGGCAACACCGATGAAATTAATGCACAATTATGAAGTGGTGCCGTTAACAACACCGTTAATTAACTCAAGCAATGATTTGGGAGTTTTATCGTTTTTCTTGGGCCATTAATGGCTCTGTGATTCATCAAGAAGATTAATTAAACCTAAGCTGTCGGCGATGAACAAAATCCTTATGTGTCAATTTTTCAGAATCGATTGTCTTTCACTTTAAATCTCAGTTATCGTTGTCGATTTCTTTCTTTTATTATTTGTTGCTGAGTTGAATCTTCTATGCAACTTCCTCCTTGGTTACTCGAGAGCGAGTCTTCAAGTTACTTGAAGTCCGAGAGGGATAGAGCAAGAGAGAGAACCGTTTTCTTTGCCTCTCCTTCTCAAGAGAGGGAGACCTACATTGGTATGCCTTCTGCTTTCCCTCTTTGCCTTGCTGAGGACAAGAGGAAGAGATCCTCCCTTTTTCTTGTTTTACTAGCCGAGGACGAGAGAAAGGAAGAGAGCTTTGCCTTGTTCTTCTGAGATCCCCGGCCTCCCTTGATTCCTTGTTTATGCTCCTCCTCTCCCTTGCTTTCTTGCTCACTAAGGATGAGAGAGAGCGGGAGAGAGCCCTCACTTTGCTTCTCCAACACGAGAGTGAAACAAAGCCCTTGCTTCCTTCTTCTTCTTACCCCATATTCAACACGTTGATGATGCCTACACATAGCCCCCACCACTCTCAAATCCCCCCAAAATTTTTTCCCACCACACAGTCACGGCGCCATGACTGATGTGGCATGGGAAAGTCAGCTTGGTGATGCGGCAGGCCAAAACTGGATCTTCATGAAATTTGACCTGCACAGTGCCAAAAGCATGCACCCTGGCGTGTTGAGAAACGTTTTCTTCTTTTGCTCGCTCGTATGAGTTTTCCCCTGGCCGCCATGAGCACTCCTTCTCCTACTTTATCTTCTGCTTGCTGTCGGCCCTTACTCGCCATGCTTCCCCTTTCTTTTTTGTTTATTTTCACACATATTGTGTGAGTTTACTTAAGTGGGCGGCCATAGCCCTTGTACGGGCACCACATTTGACATAGATAAAGGCACCATATTAAGTATACATCCAATTGTGATAAAAGCTTCGCCAACTTTTCATTTTCCCTCTACTGACAATCTCATCATGATTTTAATTGCCCATATCAGCATCTTGTACAATGCCACATGCTTCAAGATGCTAATATAGGTGATTGCACTTTGAGAAAGACCCTTGACTTTGCAATTTCTTAAGCCATAGCCGTGCCGGGCATTTCCTACTATCAACGATCTTCAATAAATGAGATTTTTGTCAAGCACAACATATCAACCAAAGCATTGAAATTTGACCTGCACGCTGCCGAAAGCATGCCCCCTGGCGTGCTAAGCAATGTTTGCTTCTTTTGCACGCTTGTATGGCTTTTCCACTAGCCACCATGAGCACTTCTTCTCCTACTTCATCGCCCTTACTCGCCATGCTTCCCTTTCTTTTTTCTTTATTGTCACACATATTGTGTGAGTTTACTTAAGTGGGCGGCCTTTTGATGATGTTGGGCGGCCATATCCCTAGTACGGGCACCACATTTGACATACATAAAGGCACCACATTAAGTATATATACATTCCGGTGATAAAAGCTTCGCCAAGTTTTCATGTTCCCTCTACTGACAATATCATCATGATTTTAACTGCCCATATCAATATCTCGTACAATGCCACATGCTAATATAGGTGATTGTATTTTCAGAAAGACCCTCAACTTTGCAATTGCTTAAGCCATAACCGTGTCGAGCATTTCCTACTATCTGCAATCTTGAATAAATAGGATTTTTGTGAGGCACAACATATCAACCAATGCATTGCATGTCACAACATATTTGGCATTCATATCAGCTAAGATACTGCCAAGCACGACAGGACCCCTTTTAGCTAATATCTCATCAAGCACTTACTGCTCTACTAACTGCATGATTCTCCAAAACATGGTTGAAGCCCATAAATTCTCAAATGATACATTGGCTGAGGCAACCAAACCGATATTGAATTAGCCCCCGATGAAACTTAATCTCGCAATATCTTGGTAACCGTAACTCCGATCACTGATCTGAAAAGATCGATGCGCTCCACAAAGTGAGCACTTCAGGCCCATGCATTCACTTCATTTTTGTCCCTTTAGCTGCAATTGCTCAATCCAGTAAGGATCTGCATCAACTTAAACTTCAACCTACCATAAATTTTGCACCATAGCTCCAATCTGCAAGCCGTAAAGACAAGCCGATAGAGCACTTCAAGCACTACAGCTGTAGGTCATAATCTCCCATCTGTGCTAACTTCAAGCATACTCCTTTTTAGCATCATTAAGGCATTGTTGGCCCTTTAAAGCTGCATTTTACATACATTAACCGTTAAACTTGGCTTGTTAACAAGCCATGATCACTGCTCAAACATCAAGTAAGCTTCAACTAAGCTCGATATGCATCTTCCTAGTATCTTTCTTAGCATGGTAGTGGAGCTGCAGGACAATGTTCCTCAAGTACTTTCCTAACATCAGTAGCCTCGTTAATATCAGATCTCACCTTACATGAAGGGCATGGTGCTTTTTTGGCATTTTTCTCCTTCTCGGCTTCATCCATTGAGATGTGGGGCGAGGTAGGAGGTGCTCCTGAGCTAGACTCCTTTCCCTTTGGTAACTATGATCTTGTCATTCTCATTGAAGTTCTAGCCAAATCCTCAACCCTCTTTTGATTCTCTTCTACAAAAGCCTCGTTGTTCTGAGATTAGCTATGTATGCATGTACTGAGAGGGAATCTACAGGGTCCTCCCACCCTGTAGTCTTCCTAATACAATTTCCCACTTGACACAACTGTTCATACCCAACCTTTCCTTTTTTTTCATGTTGTCATAGCATATGGCAAGAGGGCCCCATTCCTGCTAGAACCTTCAATTGGTTTTTCATGCCCTTTGTTCTCAATTTGCACACTTTAGGTCAGTGCTTCAACTATACTCGCATGATGTTCCTACAACATCTCTTCCATGCTTTTCTTCATACCACCTCTTCTATATTTGGTCTTTAGAGGCAACCTTGTTTCTCGCAAGTGTATTGGACCATCTTTCCAAAAAACCACATCTTTACACATGGCTTCAACAAACTCCTCACACTCATTCCGGACATGGTCAAGACTGTCACACCACATACAATATTGACTCCCACTTGCTCTCTCTAGTCTGCCTTGTATCGACTAGGAGGTTGAAACTTTATCTTCAAGCTTCACAACTTTCAAATTGATGTTCAATTCGTGGATTCCCTTCACAAGCTCATCCATGAACGACTCCTCTAGCTTTGGAATCTTCTCCTTTATCGGCACAAGAACCTCTTCTTCCTTTTCTCCCACCTCTGCATTCATCCCAACCAACTTATCCAAAAAAAATTGCCATTTCACCACCATATTGATTGCTTCAATTTCTTTTTTCCAATCCGATTTTCGCCCCAACTCCCCTATAGGATCCTCGAGGAGATCCACAAAGCTTTTTTTTCAATTTCGGATATGCAGCATGCACAAAGAGTTATACTTTCTCCGAATTAAGAGTAGCCAGTTCAGTTGCAAACAATTGGGCTAATCTTTTTTCAAATTCTCTTAAAAATTCAAAAGCAGATAGCCGCACTTCAATGGTCCCAGAGAGCAAGAGGTGGAGAATCCTGTGTTGAGATGCGGCAAAATCAAGCAAGCGGATTTCCAGTTAAGGTGTGGCTATCTTGAGTACAATCTGGTAAGTGATATTCAAAATCAAAAATCAAACATTACTTTTGGTCAGATTTAGCTTTAAATCGGAAATTAAGGAGGCAGTGGTCCACAAGTGTTAGCACCAGGCTAGCGAGAGCTAAGAGGAATGTTCAAGCGGTGCAAAATACAGCTCTGAGGGTAGGTAACCCCACTGATCTTCTTCCACTGGTGGATGCTATTATAGAAAAGAGGATGCAGGTCCAAGCCTACATAGACAGTGGAGCGCAGGTTTGTGTCATGACGGAAGCAGCAATGAGAGAGATAGGAGTCAAGACAGTAGTCAAGTCGAATGTAGGCATGAGGATGGCCAACCATACTAAGGCCAGATTTCTGGGTGTGGCTCACGATGTGAAGGTCAAAGTGATGGGCATAGAGTTCCTGATAGAACTTTTTGTAATGAAGGCAAGAGATAATGCTTATCCAATCATTTTGGGTAGGCCATGGCTTTTGGCAATAGGAGCTAAACAGGATTGGGAGAGCAAAGTGTTCACCTTGCCTGACAAAGAGAAGGGAAGACACATTGTGCTTGATTTGAAGACGAGGGAGAGTAGTTCTCGTCCTATGGCAGTTAAAGATGAGGGGGACACAACGAGCTACGAGTACGAGATAGAGACGGGCTATGATAAAGGCTATACTAGCACAGAGGAAGCGGAGAGCGAGGACGACATGCTGAAGATAGATGCAAACTTATTCGGAGTCACCATAGACGACTCCCAACCTAAAGAAGAAGGTATGCAGCCTCAAGCTCATGGTTTAAGCATAGAAGAGGTTACAAGCATGTTGAGTGAAGATTTAACCAAAGGTGAAAAGGAAGGTTATATTCAACTGTGTGAGTCCTATCCAAATTTATTTGCGACGGAGTGAAAAAATATCCGTGGTGCAAAAGGGGTAGAGCACAAGGTTGTTCTCAAGGAGGAACATAGGCCTAAAGCACAGAAGCTGAGAAGACTAGGGGAAATCCAAAAGGAGGCCCTTTGGCAGGAGATCAATAAGTTACTGGATGCAGGCATCATATACCCTGTGAAAGAGTCAGAGTGGGTCTCGCCAGTGGTTATAATCCCTAAAAGGAATGGGAAATGGAGAGTGTGTGTTACCTACAAGCCACTGAATGCAGCGACCAAGAGGAATCGCTACCCATTACCGTTTCAAGACAAGATCCTAAACCAGGTGGTTGGGCATGAGAGATACTCGATTATGGATGGTTTCTCGGGGTACTTTTAGATAGGGATTGCACACGAGGACTAGTTGAATACCACGTTCATGTCTCCATGGGGTTGTTTTGCCTACCGCAGGATGCCATTCAAATTGGTGAATTGAAAGGGCGTATGTAGATTGGCATGTGGTTCTCCTCCCAACCTCCCTACTTATAGCCCTTGGCCCTTGCAAGTAGGTCCCCTTAACGCATGCCTGGCCCTCGGATCCTAGCCGTACTGAGCCATTTAGTCCCTGTCCCTTGGCTTGTTTCCCGGTCCTACCATTACTGACATTACTCCCCCCTTGGAGAAGCGTTTTCGTCTGCAAAAACACAAGTGATGGTATCTTCATAAGAACACTAATGTTTTCCATCGTGACATCCCTCATGGATCCAATGGTTCATTTGAGCGGAACCTGGTTTAGTAGAGGTTCAATGAAACCAAGAGCAACATCTTGATTTTCTACATTGTTGTCCATTTGCAACCATGTCATGGTACCGATTCCTATCCAAACCTAGAGTATAGACTCCATTTAGAACGCTCATGAGCATGGTAAACGAGTTTATCACAACAAAGATGTACCAAAAAGAGTACCTCTTGTCACTTTCCATGAAAGTAACTTACTGACATAACTCATCAACCAAGTTTAAGTCCTTGACTTGTTCCCAAATTTCATCATCCGTAAACAACCCCACCCTAACGAGTGTTCAAGGTTGAGAACCTGACTTATACATGATAGTAAGTAAAATCCAAGAAGAGCAATAAAAGCTTATTAATTGGAGTGCTTGGTGCTAATGTACGCACTTTGCATATCCTTTAGCCCAAGATTACACTTTTTTATCTGCTTATGCCCTTGGATAACTGACAGTACAGATGTTTTTTCCTCATGATTTACAGACAGCCCTCCCAAATGGCCCGTAAACGGGGATCACAATATCATACAACATTGATGAGCAAACAACAATGTCCTGACGAATAACCATCTTGGTTAACGTGAAAATCCAGAAGCCCCCAAACCGAGCCATGACCTCTATTGGTGATTGCTAGATCCAAAAGTAAGCTCAAAGAGATACTGCACATAGAGTGCAAAATCCTTCATAAGCAACAACTTGCTGAATATGCATGCCATTGCAAATCAGTCTTTGTTAAACACTAGGGCCTATAACACCTAGTGTGCATGCATTTAGCAAAAACCAGATCCGAACCTGTATGATCATCCTTGTCAATACTTATGGCGAATGTGATGTGCCTAGCACACCTTAAAGAGGAATGTAAATAGTTCTGAAAAGAAACTAATACTTACAATTGCAATCTTTTGCAAGCCTTGCTGAAACGTCTAAACCATAATAGAAGGTGAAACAGTGATCACTTCTAGGTACAAACAATGAAACTTTTTCATTAACAACTTAGAGCCTTTCTATATGTATAAACAACCATCCGTAATGTTGCTTAGCAGTACTTGTACATGAACAAGTCATTCTAAGTATCCAACAATTTTTGGCCACCGAAATTGCTCTTGATACGTCGTGCTGAAAATGGTCTATAAAACAATTTGACCAGCAGCTAGGGACTTTTTCGTGACACATACTGAAAATAATGGGAGCCAATGTCAATCCAGAGACTCATATTCTCCGCATGTGGAATATGTTTCATGTAAGGATGTTTAAAAAAGATCATCTTTCAAGTACAAGATGTACTTGTGAGTGGAGGTAACTCTAAACACTCCGCGACAAGAGTGAGAGGGACCCTCATTCATTGCTCCACACTGGCTAAACCAAACTCCTTGAGTCCCTAGACCATGTTGTATCCCATGTGACAACATGTGCCAAATCGAATCCTACAAGTGGATTCATAACAGCATAATGTACATTGGACACTACGGCTCAAAATACTCATGTCGACATGCACTTGGCATGGCCCTAGGATTGAACTAAAAGTTCAGTTACCTGTATTCAAATGCACATGAGTACGTCTCCCACCATGAAAAACCAAGCAACATATCACTTGAAACCCTGGGTGTTGCCTTCGCAATCCAAACCTGTTGGGTAGAATCTACGTAGTCAACCCCTTGGTAAGACCCTTTGTAGAAACTGCTCAACTAGCAGGTAATGGTAAACAGCATAGTCAACCGTGTACAAAATGATGAGAATCAATATAAAATATTGAAGTTGTCTACTATTCCCTGGTAGATTTCAGAATTTGTTCCTTGAAAGTACAACGGAAATAGATCAAATTGTGATCCTCAATGCCTATGGAGTGACTTAGTAAGCACCCGTGGTGTCATACCCCAAAACAGTATGTCCATAGACACTTCGTAGTGCTATAGAAGGAGCCAAAAATCAACAAAAGTGAAATGCCTAGATCTTATGGACAACCATGTTGTCTCAACTGATTGCCACAGCATTACTTCCTTGTAAAGATCAGCTGCTGTGAGTGGAAGATTATCAAAAACTCAACTTGGGTGTCGCACTGAAAACATGTAGTGAAAAAAATGACACCTTAGACATCCATAATGACAAGACTCTTGCTTGTCCATTAATGTCAATGTGTACTCCACTGAATAGATTTGTTCAATCTGAAGAACAATCACCCAAAGAATGCCAATAGTTGGGTCGTACCCGAGATCTAACAATGACTCTTAGTCAGCGTGTGTGGTTCATAGCCCTTATATGGCAATTAGTGTTCAATTGACTAAATGATGAAGACTAATATAGAGAGTGTCTTGCCCAATGTCTAGTTGAGAGTTAGGGCACCTTGGCTCATGTTGATTCCCAAACAAAACATGTATCAAAAGATTCCTTAAAAGTTTTCATTATTCTTCTTGAGAGATAAGAAAGAGAGAGAGAGAATGCTGGGCTGAGGAACTTTCCTTAAGTTACTACCTTGTATATACCGCACCCATGCTCATTTGTATCTGACTGTATAACGCTCTCGTTGAGAGAGGTATTAGAAAACACAAGTCACATCTGGCCTCACTTACCGTGTAGGGGATCGTGACTGTAAAAAAAGGACTTAAATATGGCACCTTGCCGGTGAATTAAGTCTTAGATTTAGGTTCCTTTTAGTGTTATTGTGTGTTGACAGCAACCCAAAAAAAATCATGTTAAACCATCCTGAACTTGAGCTTGTCTGTGGGACAGAGTGTCTAGTGTTATAGCAGAAGCATATTCCATGAAGCGGTATAATTGAACCTACCGAGAAAGCATGCCATGCATACAAAATTTTAAGCCCGTGGCAAAAGTGAGGGCCTTAAACGTGAGAACCAAAACCATCAGTGCCATGCACAGTCTAAATTGGTAGGGATTATGTGAGGTGGTATTCCCTATTTTGCCATTTTGTCAAACATGTGTGCCACTGCCCTTTGATGTCAAATCATTGGGAATTACCTTGGCACAAAGGAGAAGCCTTGCTTCACGTAAAATTGTCAGAACACTTTGCTTTGCACAAAAGAAATAGTTTCCAGTCAAAAATGTAAATATGGAAAAATAAGAAGAACGTAAAATTGGCTAACCTGGTCATTGCTGTAACCAATTGGCCCAAGATTCCCATATCTGCTGCATGAGTGGGAGTTGTCGTATGTACATATATGTCCCTTGTAATAAAATAACCTACAAGCATATTTCCAAGTCCGTCCCAAGTTGGTATGCTCATAGCATAGGCTGAATGTGGGGAGTCGCAATGCAAGATGCATAAATAGAAGCCTTGCTTCACATAAGTTCATCAAATATATGAGACAATAATGTAACTTGAGTGCTTATAGCTAATAGATGCTCTTGGTGACACACATATGTCCGAGCAGAAAAAGATTGACCTTGTCAAATTTTCATAGGGAAACGGCCTTGCCAAATTTTTCTTTTGATTGAGAATCATAACATTGCCCGATAGTGAAAAAGGTAACATCTATAGCGGAGCTATCAAATGTCAGCAATTGTCCAATACTGCTTGTTCAAAGCAATCTCTGCTTGACAGGTTGGCATTGTGAAAATTCTTATGGTGGTCAATATGAGATTCAGCTCATAGCGGTGGATATACACTACACTTCATGTACCTATACTGCTTGCTCTCGAGCAAGCTACACTAGCTGTGAAATAAGTATACATCCAATGCATATAGAGATAGGGATCCCTACCCCTAGAACCTTGGGTGTATGGAGCCTTGCTCCCGAGGTAAGATGTGGTTGACATACCTCCTTGTGAGTGGACCGCTTCGAGTCGGATACCATACTAAAAACACAAAATCATTGATAAAATATTGCATAAACAAAGCGTACCTGAGTTATGCAATAGTGGGTGCAGGCATTGGTTGCCAATTAGTCTTAAAACCCCATGGAATCTGGCATGCCAACCATGGGAGATGCACTTCACCATACAAGCCATAAGCAGTTAGAAGCAGTTCATCACCCCGCCTAGTTCGTTCAAGGTACCCTTGACAAGATCCGTGGTTGACCAGAGTGTGCCTCCATAGCCCGGTCTGCATGCCCTTGGCTGCAATCCCTTGCATGGCACGAGTATGGTGGTTTTTAATCCACGCCATGGCCACTGTTGACGTTGATATTCTGCAACATTGGCTCCATCTCCGTTGCTGACCATGAGTTTCTGCACCGTGTGCTCAACCAAAAATGACAGCGGCAAGGACTCTCGCTTCGTACCATGGGAGGGCCTGCTTAGGGTGTCCCTAGGGTCTCCCCTTGGGCGACCGCATGCAAAAAAAAACAAAAAACAAAAGAAAATAAACTTAAAACTTACATGCAGCGATGGCGGCCGCCTGCGTTGACCAGGTAAGGCTGGCTCCACCTGCTACATTGCTCCCCTAGCCTCGCGCTCATTACGCGTTTTCCTCAGCATGCCAACGTAGAGGCAACGACCCCATCTGCGCTCAAGATGGTGGAGGTCGACTCTCGTGTACAGGAGGCGGTTCCCGCTTCTCCTTCCCGGCTTAGAGCCGTTGCATGCAAGAAAAAGCTTCGGCTTCCCCTTCCTCCCCGAGTTGAGACAGCAGCACACTGTTTTTTGCAGTGCTTGTGTGTTTCCTACGACCTGCACACTTGCTTCGGGAGCAAGATTGAGAGAACCCCTAGGCTGAGCGTCCATGAACGGAGAGAGAGAGAGAGAGAGAGAGAGAGAGAGAGAGAGAGAGAGAGAGAGAGAGAGAGAAGAGAGAGAGAGAGAGAGAGAGAGAGAGAGAGAGAACATGTCAAGCCATGCAAAGCATTTCCCCCGTTCCTCCATAGCCCGCTCCTCCCCTGAGCTCTGATACCAGTGAAAGGGCATATATAGACTGGCATGTGGTTCTCTCTCCTGAACTCTCTACTTATAGCCCTTGGCCCTTGCAAGTAGGTCCCCTTAACGCATGCTTCGCCGTCGGCTCCTAGCCATACGGAGCCATTCTATCCCTGGCCCTTGGCCTACTGCCCGATCCTACCATTTTCTTGACATGAATGCATATGCCACCTTGCAAGATTGGATGAACAAGGTATTTGGTCCATACCTTGGCGGATTTATCAGGGTCTTCATGGATGATATAGGCTGCTATAGCTCAAGGTTAGAGAACTTATCGAAGTTGCAGTTGTGCTTTCAAAGGCTTGATGAAGAAGGAGGTCAGCTAGACCCCAAGAAGTGCAAGCTACCACAGCCTCGAGCGCAGTGGTTTGGGTCATATGGTGTCACAAAACGGTATAGAGGCTGATCCCGAAAAGGTAAAGGTGTTGGTATTGATGGAGCCTCCATCATATGCTCAAGGTTTGCCTTCGTTTGTTCATAAGCTGAAGCATCTATCACTCTCTTTTTTGGATGTTGTCACAATATGTCCATCCTCTTCAAAAGAGAGCTCAGCAGGTGCATGGTTATGAGTGGGATGAGGAAGCTCAGGAATCTTTTGATAGGGTCAAGGAAAAGTTCATGTCATTTACCAGTGGTGTGTCCTACCAATCGAGAGGACGACTTCTATGTGTCTATGACAGTGGGCACAGTCGCTATTGGAGCGGTTCTACTGCAAAAGGTAGGGAGAAGCTACAGGCCAATATACTTCAAAAGCACGGTGATTATCTCAGGAGAGGCTACCTACACCGAGGCAGAGCAGTGGGTGATGGCTCTAGTCTTTTCTTGTAGAAATTTCAAGGTGCATTTAATTGTACGAAAGTTTTTTGTGTTAACAGCTAATAATCTATTGCCAGAGGCAGTGCTACATTCGAAGCCAGGAAGGAGGATTATGAAGTGGGTGTTGGAGATGCAAGAGTTTGAGTTCGACTTCAAGGTAGATCACACAAGTGGGTCTCACTTGGCAGACATTCTTGTCAACAAGGCCGTCGATTTGCCGCCTATCCAAGAGTGGTGCGAGATGAAGCTAAGCAGGAGCCTGATTTGGAGAATTCTTTTACGATGTGGTTTGATGGAGCACATCGAAGGGTAGTACAGAAGGCAGGAGGAGGTGTGGTGAAACACGACCCACACGGAAAAGCTATATTTTCGAAGGTGTAGGTTCTGGAGGATGTCCACACTAATAATGAGGTGGAGTATCTCACTCTACATCTGGGTTTGAAGCAGTGTATAGAGTTCGGCATTTCGAGGTTGGCGGTTAAAGGAGATGCGTTGCTAGTCATCAAGCAACTGTTAGGCCAATGGAAGGTCAATCGCGATTCTTTGAAGCATTGGTTCTTTTCCATCAAAAAAATGATAAAGTCTTTTGAAGAGGTTCAATTCAAGCATGTGAAGAGAGCAGAACAAGAGACAGATCAGTTAGCAAGTAGCAACGTGCAGGTACAAGTTGCAAGTTTATATGTGACCCTAGTCACTTATCCAGGTAGGGAGAGTCTAAAAGAGATTGAATGGTTTTTGAGTATATGACAGTGTTCACAGGTTTTGTCCAAGTTGCAGAAAAGAAGAGTGGTGCAAAAAGCCCACAAATTTACACTGGTAGGCGAGGATCTCATGAACAATGGATGTGACGGAATTCTTAGAAGGGTATTGTACAAAGAAGAGATAGGAATGGTGTTGGAGCAATTCCACAAAGAAAGTAGACATCAAGGCAAAGATCAGGTTCTATTTCAAGTCCTCAGAGCAGGCTTTTGGTGCCTTCCATGGTAAAGGACGTGCATTACTGGTGCAAGACGTTCCACAAGTGTCTGACAATAGGTGAAAGACGACTGATAGCGGAGTCACAAGGGGTCATCATCGTACAAAGTGCTTTCGAGAAATGGGGTGTGGATGGCATAGGTCCTCTCCCAAAGTCTACGATCGGTAAGAAGTATGTGGTGGTAGGAATTGACTACCTTACCAGGTGGGTCGAAGCCAAAGCTGTGAAGGAAGTAAATGCTAATGTGGTGGCTCAGTTTGTGCTCGATAACATCTGATGCCGTTTCGGTGTTCCTTGGGTGTTAGTTTCTGATAGCGGTCAGGGATTTGGAAGCAAACTCATGAATGCATTAGTGGAAAAGCTAAAGATTCAGCATCAGTTTTCCTCGCCCTATCACCCCCAATGCAATGGTCTAGTCGAGAGTGCTAATGGGCAAATCCTCAGGATGTTAACGAAGTACGTGTATAAGCAGGAAGCTAAGTGGGAGACAAATCTAGAGAAGTGTTTGTGGGCGTATAGGATGTCCTATAAGGTAGCTAGCCTATGGTAAGGAGGCCATGTTGCCGATGCATGCACAACAAGGTGCTTTGAAGGGTATGTGGCGTGTCAATGCCACTCAACAAGGAGTTCTACAGGATCGGATAGCAAGTTTGGAAGCTTTATAATGGATAGAGAATCAACAGTAGACTACTATGTAAAGCAGAGAGAAAAGCGGATTGCCAAATTCAATCAGAACCTACCAAACAAGAAGATAAAAGAAGGAGAGCTGGTCATGAAGTACGAAAGCTACTTGGATTTCACAGTTCAGAAGAAGTGGACGGGTCCGTATAAAGTGAAAAAAGCCTTTCCGAATGGGACCTATCAACTGATAAAAGAAAATGGCAAGCTTCTTAGGAACAGGGCGAATGGTGTGTGGCTCAAGATGTATTTTGAGAGGGATTTACTGCCCGAGGTGCAGCAAATTGTAGTCAATGCGGTGGGCAACCCACCTAAAGCATGCGGTTTGAGAGACAAGGAGATAAAGCTTTGTACATAGCTTGTACATAGAGTTATGGTTTTGTAAGTGCTTTTAATCGTCAGTTTGGTGTGCTAGTTTTAAAGTTTTGTACATATGGTTTTGGTCGAACATAAATGTTCAACGAGGGGGCTACGCAATGATGGTGCATCCAAAGTTGGTTCGAGCTAGGAGGTGGTCTATGCCAAGCAAAGGTTGCAGGCAGGTGCAATGCAGAAGGCTAGGGCACGTACCAAGGTCTTAGTAGAATGCAAAGAAATGTTCATAAATACATTAGTTTATGCAGCATCTGTACAACTTAGGCACTTGTGGAACATGCAACACTGTTCAAAGTAGTGGTTGCACCAAAGTGGAGCTCGTACATTATGGAGAACAAAACCTTTTTAGAGGGGTTGAGCAATGTGAAAATGAAATCCATTCAAACCAAAGTCAAAAGTTACTTATTGATTGACGATCACCTCTACAATACATATTTTTAGGCTAAAAAAACTCCAAGTTGGCTCAATTGGAATGGGAGATGAAAGTGTCCGAAACGCCAAGTCAGTGCTCCGAATTGTAGTGTTTGATGTGCTCTAAAAGCCGATCCAGATGGCTCATCAAACAAAGCCCCGGTTCTCAAGATATTGCAGTTCAAAGTTAGCAGGAGCTGCAGATCTCTGACGGACAGGGTAGATGGGGACAAATGGCCTAGTCTAGTGTGAGTGAATGCACGTGTAAAGCTCGAATTATGGGGCATGTCTGTTTTCTCGGATTGCCAATCGGAGCTCTAGATAGCAAGTTATGATCATTTGAAATTTTTTTGGGGGCCGGGTCTATGCCCACTTCCCTGCATCAGAGGATGTGCCATCTCGCATCTTTTTGGCCTCGCCAAGGTTCTTGATGATGGTGTGCACTATGTGGAGCTAGTTGAAGCCAATGGCATGTGATTCTGAGCCTCGAGCACCGAGCTATAGCCTAGGGGGGTCTAGGGCAGTTGAAGGAGGAGTGTCTGCAGGACGATTTTTTAAATTTTGGTCACCTAAGATCGCACGCTTAGGAAAGTCGAAATGCGGTGAGCATGGGGGATTTCGAAGTCGGGAATCGACTCCATCAATCAGGCTTTACAACCCCAAGATCCGATCACCAGGCAAAGGACTGAAGAAGATCAACGTTGGCATTCAAAGGGAATCTCCCATGGGGTTTTTTTCCAGATTTTGAAAACTTGAAGGCCAGCAACACACGGGGTGCCATGTGGCATTCCCATGGTCCCATATAAGAATACGTGGCGATCAATGATGGGGTATGTAGGCCAGGTGACAGCCCATTTGAGGTAACGCGATTGAGGGAAAGCTTTCGTGGTGGGTGGCCATGGCGAAGAGCGTGAGGTGCTGCGTCGGCGATGCCAGTGGCGTACTAGGTGGCAGTTTTGAAAGAAGCAAGCGGCGGCGGCTCTGCGCCGGTGGCGCCCACTGGGCTAGAGGCGGCCGCATTTACTGCTGACGTGGCCGCCCAATGGGGCCCCGTTGCCACGGCCCTTAAAGGGTCTTCTTTGAAGGATAGAGGGAGGCATTAGCGACCTTGCTAATGCCCCCCTCTCCGAGGCATAAGTGAGAGGGAAGTCCCGCGAGTGAGAGGCCCCCTGGCATAAAGAGAAGAACAGCCCCCCAAAGATGACGAAAGGGCCAGAGTGGCCAGAAGATTAGATGCCAAAGTGGGAGGTCCCACAGAGTGCAAGAGAGAGAGAAAGAAAAACCCGAGGGCCACCATGTGTACAAGAGGAAAGCAAGGACCATTCAAGGGAGGCCGAGCAAGGTGAAGCCAAGGAAGGGCAGGTGGAGGCCGGTACCGACAGCAGAGAGAGGAGAGAGAAAAGAAGAGAGGAAGAAGGAGGAGTAGCTGGACAAAGTGGCCAAAGGATCAAAAGAGGAGCAAAAGTTTAAAATAATGAGGAAAAAATAAAAATAAAACAGCCTAGGGGTAATAGCGACCTCGCTAATGGCCGCCCCCCAAAGTGCAAAGAGAGAAAGAGAGAGTAGAGGAAAAAAGTAAAGCGGTTTCCTCCATCCTAAAGATAACAAATCAGGGTACCAGATGGACCAATTGAAGTGTAATTTCCAAAATTGAAGGCCCCCCCTATCAAAGTGAAATTTTAATCAAATTAGGGACTTTTTTGTGCCGTTTGAAGCCTACAAAGTGGAGTTCTCTGACAAGCTAATCCCTTTGTAACTTTTTCTTGAAAATGGCCATAGTGATGGCAGTGCAAGCCAATGTACATGCCTTTTGAAATACAATCGAGCCATTGTTGCCCCATCGTGTTGTTGTTTCCCCTTCCCCTCTTCTCTTTCTCCTGCTTTCATGTTTCCCCTCGGTGCCGCAACTGCGGATGTGTGTGCCCTCCCTGGACCGACGTGTTTTTTGTGAGAGAGAGTTGAGTGGCTGTGTGCATGTGTAAGGGTGGAGAAAGACTGTGGCAGTAGGTGTGCGTTCTTGGTGAATTTGTGGAGTGTGTGAGTAGTGTAAATTGAGGAGGCGGTGGTACTAGTGTAAGGTGTTTTTTTTAAAGGTGTTTTCCAAGAGGATAGGGGTGTTGTGAGGCCCTTGTGTTTGTGTCGAGTGTGTTCCACCATTTCCCCTCTCCAACGCACACAGCCACTCAATCTTATTCTCTCACACAAAACACCATCGGTCCGAGGGGACACACATCCACACTGTCGGCACCGGGGGGGACACGAGAGTAGGAGAAAGAGAAGGGGGGAAGGGGAGACAACAGAAAAACATGGCAACAGTGGCTTGATTACGCTTCACAAGGCATGTACAAAGGCATGCACTGCCATCACCATGGCCATTTTCAAGAAAAATTACAAAGGGAATTGAGAGGCACACTCCTTTGCCAAAAGACTCCCCTTACAGGCTTCAAACGGCACCAAAAAGGCCCTAATTTGATTAAAATATGACCTTTATGGTGGGGGGGTCTTCAACTTTAGAAATTGCTCTCTCATTCGCCCATCTCAAATCCACATTTGGTAGCTGTGGGAGGAGGTAGCCGCCTTTGGCTTCATCTACTCTTTTTTGATCTCTTTGCACTTGGGGGGGGGGGGGGGGGGGGGGTGCACTAGTGACATCGCTAGTGACCCTATGCAATTTTTTTATCCCTTTTTCCTTATTTTTTAGCCTTTGGGGAGCCTACCCTTGCACTACTCCTCCTTTTCACCTCTTGGACTGGACCTGGCTTGGGCCTAGCTGCTCTGGCCGGCCACATCCTCTCTCTCTCTCTCTTCTCTCGCAGGATTGATCCCCTACCTATGCATATGACCATTAGCATATCGCTAATGGTGCCTTTCCTTTTCCTTCAAAAAGCCTTGGTGGCATGTGAACCGGCCCTCAGCGAGCGCCTGCGACATCATCAGTCGCTACATTGACTGTTGAACACATCCCCGTGCGGATGCGTGTGCCATTGGCGCTGCTCCATTAAAACCGCCTCATGCGCTACCGACCACAGCAGAAGCAGTGCCTGCTGAGATCCGCCATCCTTGGGAGCTCCAAAGGAGTGCTCGCACCACACATGACCTTAGAGGGGCTCACGCCCTAGCACATATACCCTGCCCATCCGTCTCTCTTCCTTGCATATGGGATCATGCTGCCTGCCACATGGCATCCAGTGGATTGTTGAGCCTCTAGAGGCCTTGAAAGTTTTCAGAGAACCCTCATACACTGCCTTTTGGGCCCTCCTTTCCCAGGCTCCCTTGTAATGCTCCCATACTCGATGTTGGCCAAGCTGTAAGACGTATCAGATCCTGATTGTGTCGGCCCCGGGTTGTGCAAACCTCACCATCTTCTGACTCCTCTAAGATCGCTATACAAGGCCGCAAAAAAGGTTAAAAAACATCTGCCACTCCCCTCCTTAACATGAGCTCCCGGCTTCATCCCGATGCATCATGCTGACCAAGCATCCACAATGGACGAATTGTCACTTTATGCTATCTTCACACGATGTCCTCCACCTTCCAGTGCCTTCTCGAAGCCAAACAGATGCTAGATGGTGCATCCTCCAATGCGGGCAAGTGGGCGAGCAAGTGGACGCAGACCTGACCTCGAAAAAACTTCAACTGATCATAACTTGCTTCTAGAGCTCTGATTTGCAATCCGAGAAGACATGCATGCTCCATAATTCAAGCTCTACACATCTATCTGCTAACATTGGACCAGCTTCTAGAGCATCTCAAAAACCACATTTTAGAGCTCTGACTTGGCACTTAGGGCACCTTGACCAGCTATCCCAATCGAGCCACCTTGGAGATTTTTTAACCTAAAAAGCTACATTGAGTATACATTCCTGCTGTCAGGGACTCCATACTTGCCTAGCCTTCTACATTGCACCTCCGTACAGCCTTTGCCTGGCATAGAACACTTTCCAGCTCTGACCAACTTTGGTTGCACCATCATTTCCCACCACCCCCTCATTGAACATTTATGTTCAACCATATACAGAGTTATTGCACTAAAAAACTACACGCCCAAAACAAACTCTCTGCACACCACAAAATCAAAACTAGCACCTGTAACCCGCCGCTTTTGTTCATGCGGGTTGTGTAACCCCCTGCTTTACCTGTCACCATCCACCTGGGTCAAACACCACGTATTGGTCTCTTCCGTCCACCTATAATGGCTTTGCATAGTGCCACACCAAAGTACATAACCAAATGCATACCCAAACCGCCAGCAATATACTTCTATCACTCCAAGTACCCCAGGGCATACTGCCCACTCGCAACAAATCACCTCCAAGAACACCAAATAGATCACCATCGTGCTCACCATCCAAAGAAATACTTGCACCATCGCTCTCACTGAACATACCTAACATACCTGACCCACCCTCCCATCCATGTAAAGCTAGATCCTCATCTAGCAGATCCTACACTTGCCCAATGGCCTACTGCACAACTGCTTTTATCACCATTCCTTTCAACCAACACTCACAGACCTCCTTGGAAAGTTACCTTGATCAATTTTCCCCAAAGGGCTTCAAACTCCCACTCAAACGCTTGAAAATCACCTTCCAAGCTTTGCTTCAAATGGTCCAACTTTTGTTTTACTTCATCCAGCTGCACATCCGAAACATATCTGCTTCAAAAAGCCGCCTCTGGGGCTTCAGAATCTGCCTTTTCCTCTTCACCAAGGCTATTGAACCATAAATTCGCTTTACCACAAACTAGGAGCGGGAACACCTGTACCGCAACGTCTTCTCTTGATAGACCACTTTCTAGCACAAACAATCCATAAATTTGGAGCCAGGTTTCTGCATCTTCGAACCCAATGAAAATGGGAAATCCCATCCAAGCCATCATTAGCAGCACCTGCTCTTCAAAGGACGCACCTTTGGCATCACCAAAATCACCACTTTGACATCAACTAGGAGCATCAGCACATTCCTCTGTGGGGGCACTAGAAGATGGAGAGGGGGAATGGGGGAACACACCCGGCACAAAGAAAAAGACCTCTCTATAGATCAGGGTATCCACAACACCCCTATCTCTCAGAAAACACCTTCAAAAACACATTTCACACTAGTGGACCACCGCCTGCTCTTTTCCCAATCTCTACACACTCCAAAGTCCACCACACAATGCACACATACTGCCACGATCTGTCTCCACCCTTACATACGCACATAACCGCTCAATCTAAATCTCTCACACAAAACATCGTCGGTCTGGGGGGCCACACACATCCACATTGTCGGCACCTGAGGGGAACACGAGAGTAGGAGAAAGAGAAGGGGGGAAGGGGAGACAACAACAAAACATGGCAATAGTGGCTTGATTACACTTCACAAGGGCATGTACAAAGGCTTGCACTGCCATCACCATAGCCATTTTCAAGAAAAATTTCAAAGGGAATTAACATGCACACTCCTTTGCCAAAGACTCCACTTTGTTGGCTTCAAGAGGCACCAAAAAGGCCCTAATTTGATTTAAAAATGACCTTTATAGTGGGGGGGTCTTCAACTTTAGAAATTGCTCTCTCATTGGCCCATCTGACATCCACATTTGGTAACTTTGGGAGGAGGTATCCGCCTCTGGCTTTGTCTGCTCTTTTTTGCTCTCTTTGCACTTAAGGGGGGGTGCACCAGCGACATTGCTAGTGCCCCTCGGCTTTTTTTTCCCCTTTTTCCTTATTTTTTTACCCTTTGGGGAGCCTACCCTTGCACTACTCCTTTTCACCTCTTGGACTGGACCTGCTGGCTCGGTCCCCCGACTGCTCTCGCTGACCACATCCTCTCTCTCTCTCTCTCTCTCTCTCTCTCTCTCTCTCTCTCTCTCTCTCTCTCTCTCTCTCTCTCTCTCTCTCTCTCTCTCTCTCTCTCTCTCTCTCTCTCTCTCTCTCTCTCTCTCTCTCTCTCTCTCTCTCTCTCTCTCTCTCTCTCTCTCTTCTCTCGCGGGACTAATCCCCTACCTATGCACAGGACCATTAGCAATATCACTAATGGTGCCTTTCCTTTTCCTTCAAAAAGCCCTGGCGGTGTGTGAACCGGCCCGCAACGAGCACCTGCCATGTCTTTAGTCACTGTGTTGAGTGCCGAACAGATCCTCGTGCCGGCACACACGCCACTGGCACCGCCCTTGCTCCATCAAAACCGCCTCATGTACCACCAACCACAGCACAAGCAGCACCTGCTAAGGTCCGCCATTGCTTAGATCTCCAAAGGCGCACTCACATCACACATGACCTTAGAGGGGGTCACACCCCAGCACATATACCTGCTGTCCATCCCTCTTACTCGCATATGGGATCATGTTGCCTACCATGTGGCATCCACCGGATCATCGAGCCTCAAGAGGCCTTGAAAGTTTTCAAAAAACCCTTATACACTGCCTTTTGGGCCCTCCTTCCCCAGGCTCCCCTGTAATGCTCCCATACCCGATGGCCGACGAGCCGTAAAGCCGTATCGGATCCTCATTGTGTCGGCCCCGGGCCTTGCAAACCTCACCATCTTTTGACTCCTCTAAGCTTGCTATCCGAGGCCACAAAAAAGGTAAAAAACATCTACCACTCCCCTCCTTAACATTAGCTCCGGACTTCATCCCATTGTATCCTGCTGACCGAGCATCCACTGGACGAACGATCGATTTGTGCTATCTTCACATGATGTCCTCCACCTTCCAAAGCATTGTTGAAGCCAAAAAGATGCCAGATGGTGCATCCTTGGATGCAGGCAAGTGGCATAGACCCGGCCCCTGAAAAATCTTCAACTGATCATAACTTGTTATCTAGAGCTCTGATTTGCTATCCCAATCAAGCTACCTTGGAGATTTTTTAGCCTAAAAAGATGCATTGAGCATACATTTCCACTGCCACCAGACTGCCTAGGGACTCAATACTTGCCCTAGCCTTCTACACTGCACATGCTTACAGCCTTTGCCTGGCATAGACCACTTTCCAGCTCGGGCCAACTTGGCTGCACCAACGGCTAGCGGTGGCCATGAAATTTTTTTTGGGTGTGGTCTGGGATTCTTTTTTTATCCTTACAAAGTTTCATGTCCAATTCATTGTTGCCTCGTAGGTATAGTGCTGCACACTTGCCGATTCGACATTAGGCTCGCGTAGGGCCGAATAGCAAAAACATGGCATTCAAGACATCCCTTATCATGGAGACAGTTAGTGATGGCCATGAAACTTTGCAAGGGCAAGGATTAAGATGCTTTTCCTACCCTTGAAAAGTTTCATGGACATCTATTGTAGTCTTGATGTGGTCAGTCCCTACACAATCACTTCTTTTTTTACCACTGGGCTCGCAACTACAAAAAATTGGTGTTCGTGTCGTCCTTTTGTCAAGACAGCTATAGCGATTTCCATGAAACTTTGCAAGGGTAGAGAGTAGGATTCTTTCCCCCACCCTTGCAAAATCTGCATTGAGCATACATTTCCACTGCCACCAGTCTGCCTAGGGACTCAATACCTGCCCTAGCCTTCTACATTGCACATGCCTACATCCTTCTACATTGCACATGCCTACAGCCTTTGCCTGGCATAGACCACTTTCCAGCTCGAACCAACTTTGGCTGCACCAACGGCTAGCGGTGGCCATGAAATTTTTAGGGGTGTGGTCTAGGATTATTTTTTTATCCTTACAAAGTTTCATGGCCAATTCATTGCTGCCTCGTAGGTATAGTGCTGCACAATTGCCGATTTGACATTGGGCTCGCGTAGGGCCGAATGGCAATAAAATGGCATTCGAGACATCCCTTATCATGGAGACGGTTAGTGATGGCCATGAAACTTTGCAGCGGCAAGGATTAAGATTCTTTTCTTACCCTTGTAAATTTTCATGGACATCTATTGTAGTCTTGATGTGGTCAGTCCCTACACAATCACTATTTTTTTACCACTGGGCTCGCAACCACAAAAAATTGGTTTTCGTGTCATCCTTTTGTCGAGACAGTTAGCGATTTCGATGAAACTTTGCAAGGGTAGAGAGTAGGATGCTTTCCCCCACCCTTGCAAAATACCATGGCCATCCACTGTCGTCTATACGGTCGGGTGTTGCATAATCATCCATTTTTTTCCATTGGGCTCGCCAAGGGCTTAACGAAAAACAATTGGCATTCGAGGTGCCCCTGATCATCAAGACAATTAGTGATGGACATGAAACTTTACAAGGAGAAGTGTTAGGATAATTTATCCACCGCTGCAAGGTTTCATGGTCATCCGTTGGCATCTCATACGTGTGGCACTACTCAATGACCAAATTTTTGCCATTGGTCTCCTTGCCAAGAGCCCAACGGTAAAAAATTGGTGTTGGTGTCGTTCATGACTATTGAGAAGATTACATATGGTGGTGAGAATTTGTAGGGGCAGGGTGTAGGGTGCTTTCCCCATCCTTGCAAAGTTTCATGGTCATCCATTGCAGTCTCGTAGGTGTGGCACTACACAATCGTGGATTTTTTACCATTGGACTCACCTATGGCTCTATGGCATAAAATGGACATTCACGGCACCCTTAACCATTGATAAGGTTAGTGATGACCATGATACTTTGCAAGGATGGAGATTAGGGTGCTTGGAATTTTTCATGGCCATCTATTGTAGTCCCGATACTTAGGCATTGCCCAATGGTAAAAAAATGATATTCCTGCTGATAGCCGATTTTCGGAAATCAAGAAAAAAGAGGAAAAAAAAGGTTTATCTTTCCTCTGCCCGAAGCACGACAATACCACCAGAAGGCTCAAAAAATCCCCAGTCAATTGGTGAGCCACAAATTCTCTCTCTCTTTTCCTTGCCCCCACCACGTCCCATGCGGCCCAGCTCTAGAGGCACCCCTAGCCATAGCGCGTCACTATCCATCATTAGTCCCGACTTTCGGAGCCGCGACCACAAGAACCAACCCCAAGTAGGGGAGAGCACATTACCAAGAAAAAAGATAAAAAAGTATATTTTTGACATTCATCACCACCTAGGTCTATGCTTAACCACCGGCATGCCGCCACCAATTTGGCCACACCTCTCTTGATTATCGCCAGAAGACAGAGGCCTCTCTCTCTCTCTCCTGCTCGACTCCGCCAACTCTCTCTCTCTCTCTCACTTACCCTGCCTCTGCATCGCCTGCCCAATGGGTGCATAAACAAAACACACTGCCACTGTCTATATTCCACCGGCGGGCCGCCATGCATGGACAAGAGTTCTCTCTCTCTCTTGCATTATTTATACACACACTTTCGCATTATTTTTTATCCTCTCTCTCTCTCTTACCTCCTCGTCTGTCTTTCTTCCATTGGCGGGCTCCCATACCTCACCCCTCCCTCTTCCCTCTCTTCCACACCCCCTCAACTTCACTCTCCCCTCCCTCTCTCCTCTCTTGTTTTCTTCCCACCGGTGGGCCGTCGGCATTCTCTCTCTTCCTCTCTCTCTTTTCCCATTCTCTCTCTCTTCTTCACTATCACTCTCTCTCTCTCTCACCATCTCTCCCTCCATCGAATAGCTCACTCTCTCCGTCTCTGAGTAAGCGGCCCCGTGGGCATGGAATAGAATATCTCACTCTCTCTCTCTCTCTCTCTCTCTCTCTCTCTCTCTCTCTCTCTCTCTCTCTCTCTCTCTCTCTCTCTCTCTCTCTTGTTTTCCCTACACAACTCCCTCTCTCTCCCTCTTCCCCTCTCTCTCCTCTCAGCCATCTACAACTCCCTCTCTCTCCCTCACTCTATGCGGAGACCACAGCCCATGTGGGCGCAAGAAACTCTCTCTCCCTCTACAACCACACACACACCCTTACACTCTCACCCACACACCCCTCACCCATTCAATCTCTCCCTGGCCCGCTGCTCGTCCTCACCCCCTCCCCATCCCGTTGACCTTACCCCCACTTCCCTCGCTCTCTGTCGGCAATAAGCTGGCCCGTCGAGCTCTCTCTCTCTCTCTATCTCTCTCTCTTTCTCTCTCTTGCTCCCGATTCAAGCCTGAAGGCGTGCTGCACAGCGTTCTCTCTCTCTCGCGTATCCACACACACCCTCACACCCCCTCCCCCTTACACTCTCGACTCTCCCTCTCGCTTTCTGTGTAGCCATCGGGCACAGTGCAGCTCACAGTGTTCTCTCTCTCTCTTATTCACACAACACACGCTCCAACCACCCCCCTCACCCCCGAGCCCGCCCTCTGAGTCATCCCGCCGGCTCGCGAGCCCATCTCTCTCTCTCTCTCTCTCTCTCTCTCTCTCTCTCTCTCTCTCTCTCTCTCTCTCCTCTTCTCTCTCTCCTCTCTCTCTCTCTCTCTCTCTCTCTCTT
>NC_140939.1:112262954-112295086 GCF_014529385.1 Adiantum capillus-veneris | reverse complement strand
GGAGCCCAAAAGGCATTACTCTGAATGCAAAACATCCCCAAGGTGTGATGAAGGTGGTTTTTGGTTGGTCCTCTTCTGCTATTCTAATTTGAAAATATCCTGAATACCCATCACACACAGTGTAGCATTCGTGACTTGCTACTTCATTCAAAATTTCATCTTGGAAAGGGAGAGGGAAGTGGTCCCTCTTTGTCGCAGCGTTGAGGGGTTTGTAATCCACGCAGACCCTCCACTTACCATTCTTCTTGGGAGTGACTACAATAGGTGATACCCATTCGGAGTTGGATACTAGATAGATGAAGCTAGCCTTCAAGAGTCGATTTACTTCCTATAGGAGAGCCTTTTGTTGCACAGATCCTAGTCGCCTTAACTTTTGAGCCACGGGTTTGGTCCCTGGTTTCAATTCAATTCGATGCTCTATTACATCTACACCTCTTATTTGTGAGTAGTCAGTGATAAACAAATTGGGATACCTCCTTAACATATTGATGTAGGACCTCTTCTCCTCACAAGTAACATCTTTTGCAAGCATCTTCTCAAATCCTTCTTCAAGGTGGTGGCATCTTTCATCCCCTCGTGTGTGATTGTCTGTTGGCTTTTCTTCTACTGGAACATCTTGAGTGTTGGCGTTGAATACAATTCCCATTACCTCCAAAGAAGACTCCTCTTCACTGGTTGATGCACTGGTTGATGCTTCCTCATCACATTGAGTAGGGACTCTCCTCCTCGCTCTCTTCATCTGCCGTGGTTTCATAGTTGATATCTAGTTGCTTTCCTTCTCGCCAATCATACACCACCGGTTGACCCTTCTTAAGAATCAAACGACCACTTCCCCATTTTTGATCTGCATTCACAGCAATGAGCCAAGGCCTCCCTAGGATGATGGGATAGCCCTCCCCCTTAGTTGGCATGACATACATATCCACTCGTGCATCTATGTTACATACAGAGACTTTTACATTTTCAATGATCCCCAAACACTTCACACTTGAGTTGTTGGCTAGCCTAGCTTGACAATTAGAGGACTTTGTAACTTCAAGCCCTAACTTGTTCATTGATTTTTCCGTGATCACACACATTTGAGCTCCACCATCAACATATACATTAGACACCTTTTTACCCCTTATGTAAATGGGTTCCACATCTTTTTGTAGCTTTGAGGCCACAACCTTAATGGAAAGATTTGCTTTCTTTTTTGGAATTCTTGTACTTACCACCTTTGGCCATTGCCTTCTTACTTTGGCTGATAGGTGTAGAAGTTGAGGCCATGAAATGTTTGGCTTTTGGGTTTGTAAATCCTCCAAGATGTTGTAGGGCTCTAGCTCCTTTCCCAATGGGAAGTCGTTGATACCAATTTCCCTTCGCCTTGATCTTTTCTTCCTGCTACTTTCATCTTCTTCCATCTTTGACTTCTTCTTCTTGTCCCTTCTGGCTGAATTTGTTCCTTCACTTCTCATGTCTTCATCCTTATCATGTGCTCTTGTGCGTTTTTCTGCCGGCATAACATCAAAGTTTAGAGTATGCTCATCTATTAACTCTTCTAGCTTGATAATGTTGACTCCTCTTTCTTCCTCCTCATGTGGGACGGGAGGTATATTTGCTGGTGGTGGTGGTCGTCGAAGGATTTGTGGGCCTTGAGCTTGTTCTTGTTGCACAGTGAGACGAGGCGGTCTAGGGGGATATATGTCTCCCGAAAGTCGCCTTGGATGTGGACAATTGTACATGCCATGGCCCATTTCATTGCAATTCCAACATCGCAACTCTTGAGCTTGTCTTCGTTGATTGCGATTCCCTTCTCTTGGTTGTCGTTGTTGAGGTAGGCCTTGTACTAGATTCAGAGTGAGGTTCTCAAGCTGTTGAGTTAGCCTTTGCAAAACCTCTTTTTGAGAGTTATCTCCTATTTGTGAAGATTGTGCAAGAGGGGCCCTAATTGGTGCTTCCATGGTTTGTGAAGACTCCCTCTCACTCACTTCATTCAAACCCCTTGCTCTATGTGCTTGGAAGTGTAGTTTTCTAAACTTGATGATGGCTACCTCACGTGCTTCTTCGAAGGTGGATGGGAATTTTAGCTCTACTTTAGCCTTTAAAAGTGGATACAAACCAACCATGAATCTCTCTTTTTTTAGAAAGTTAGGTGCACCACCATGATTTTCTAATGTAGCCTCCCACCTACCCCATAGATTGACAAAGGTTGCTTCATAAGAGGGATAGTCTTCAAGTGATACCTGCTTATGCCCAATAAGACATTTTCATAGTCCTTCAGAAGTATCACCTTGCCCGAACTTGGAGAGGAAGCTTGCTCGCAGTCTCTCCCAATTGGACTTGATTTGGGGTTGCAAGGTCTCATACCATGCTTTAGCTTCTGCTTTTAGAACCAACGGGAAGGCTCGTAGCTTTACTTCCTCTTCATCTCTCCCGGATATGAGATGTGCCATCTCCAAGTTGTCAAGAAACTCTTGCGCATCTTCCCCACTTCTTGCATAGAACGTGGGAAAAGAACTTGACATTTTGTTTAGACTTTTTTAAATCTCTTTTTTAAAGAAACTTTTCTCTTACAGGCCGCACAAGATTATTGACACTATAAATCTGATTACATTAAAATGAAGATGTACACATCCATTGTTAATTCGTACTTTATCATAGGTAGAATAAATGGATTAATTGAAGCATTGATTTCATTGAGGCGAGTGGATCCAAATATCCTCCTTATGATAGACTGAAACCTAAACTTAGTTGCAATGATTATATGAATGGATTGCCGAGAAATAGGCCTAAAAGGTTCATTATTTTGATCGTGATTCATGTGCTACTCCTCGTTGTTGGTTTGAAGACCTCGTTCCTTCATATGGCCCTTGAGCACCCCTTCACCACTCCTTGTTTCTGCCTTTAAAACAAAATGAAAACATGAACATCAAAAGAAGTTTCATAATTGATGATTGGAAGTATAATTGGATTGGGTGATGCCAGTATTTCTCTAAGTCTTTCTGCACCAAACATAAAAACAATGCGTTGCTGGAAAAAGACTTTTCTATCTATGTGAACATTTACTCTAATGTGTTGTGCAAAATGAAATGGATAGATGGGAACTCCATTGTTCATCACTAAAGAATTTGAAGGTAACTTGGAAATATGTTCCTGAGTGGAAACACCACTTTAATGAGGGCGAGCTTTTTGAAATGGGGCCTCTAAACCCAAACCAATGGGCCTACCCTCACAATATGTTCGTAAAGAGGTACGCACACTACTTGGGGCACCACCTTCTTTTGGGAGTGGAGAAGGAAACCAATAAAAAAAATAACACTTGCACTTACCCACCCAAGCAACACACTTTGAAAACCCCCTTACTCTATATACACTTTGGACACTTGAACACCATCAACGATTATGCAACCCAATGCCGTGCATCAAAATGAAATATGCAATTTGTGGAATAGCATTCACCTTCTTCCCATAAGAATACACATAATACATCCAAACTCTTCCTCTCTCAAGCACTCATCAAAAAATCATGCGCGCAAGACTTGCCTCTCAAACACACAAGAGAATCACTTACATCAAACTAACACACTTTGCATAGAGAGCTCATCTCCATCTATGCAATGTCGTGACACAAATAAAATCACCATGAGAGGTAGCCACATGCATATGTAATGAAGCAAAAGAGATTTGGAGTGAGAAATTTCTTTAGACCAATTGAATAAGTGTGGAGAAACAAACCAATGGTAAATTGAGAATAGAACACTTACTTGATTTCTCGCACACCTTTTAAGGGGAGGACAGACGCTGGCTAACCATCACGAATTGCGACACTTGAAAGTTTTTGAAGATGATTTCATGATCATTAACATAACCATGAGAGAGATCATGATGTATTTACAAGTTATTGAGGTGCTACAAATGATTTATTGGGTTGATGGAGTAAGAGATTGTAGAATGGAGAGAGTGGAGAATAGAGTTGCACTTCCTCCAAAGAGGAGGGTTAGGAGGGAGGATGTGAAAGAGGGAGAGTTGGGGTTTTCTCTACTATTGATCAAGAAACAACATGAAGTTGAAAATATAGGTGTGTGTGTCCTTGAGTCTCTCCAAGGGGGGCTATTTATAGTTGTGTAGGAGTGGGATTATGCTACACTTAATTAGAGTAAGTGATTAGACCTAATTAAGTGTCCTTTGACCATTCATTGAATATTGGACATAAAAGGGACTATTTATTCACCAAAATTATCATTTTAGACCGTGAAGCCTCCATAGGGGTGCATAATGTAGGTGGGCCCCACCATGAGGCCCTACGGGTGGCTCCTGCGGGGTATCTCAACTTGTCTGTCTTGGCATTTAGAAAGCATCTTTAGGTTGGTCCCATCACATGCAAGTGACCTTGAACACTCATTGCTCTTATAGAAGATGAGTAGGGGAAAAATAAGATCTCACTCTCTTGATTTACTTGATTTACAGTTCCCTTTTGCTGCGAGTCTGACAGATTTACACTATTTTGACCATAACTTTTTACCTGTAGCTCGGAATGACATGCTTCAAAAGGCAAAATTGACCTTCTCAACATGTTTGATATGAATTTGGACTATTCTTCACGCCCATGCACCAAGGAATTCGGTTTGGAAGGTCCACACTAGGCTAGGGAACCTTTTGCTTCAAAGTCTTCTTGTATGGGCCCTTTGCTTGTATGCATCCAAGGGGAATCATGCTTTTTCAAAAGGCTATGATGCTTAAACAAATAGAGGAGGGCCCAATATTATTTGCTTGTGAAAATAATATACAATTGGAGTATTTTTTGAAAGGAGAGAAACTATATGTATATTCTTAAGAGATATTGGGCCACCTATGTAGGGGGCATAGAAGACTTGTAGAGAGAGACCATAATCTTTGCTAAAGACAAGTGGAGAGTTGATTTCCATGGGAATTTATCTATAAGGGGTGGAAGATGGATATATTATTTTTCTACTACTAATTCACAAGAGGTAAGAAAGTTTGGGGGTATATAGTTGGTTATTGTATGCTTATTCTATTTACAAAGCAAAAAAGAAAAGGGTGGTAATATAAATATATGACTAAGGTGAAATTTTTGGGAAGAGTATAATGTATGTGTCGCCACAAAGGTTAAACGAAGAGGGGGAATTTACTCTAGATAACTTAATAGCATAGAAAAATATATACACATATGAGGAAGAGGACGTTGAGTAGGCTGACAAATGTTGCAAAAAGATGGTTACCATTTTATGCCACTCAACGTCTTCTTATCTGCATGCAAATTGTGAAAATATTGCTCATACGTTTAAGGTATTTTCTGAGGAATTCTATGATGGAGAATGGCTTTTGATCGGTCGCTACTTTAGCACTCTTACTAAGCATGAAGGGTGGACAGATCAAGAGTATAAAAAGATCAGAAAGAAGGCTTACAAATATTTTCTAAAGAATGGGCATTTATGGAAGCAACCAAAACGCTCTAGAGGAGTACCGCAACGGGTTGTTTGTTGTGATAAAGCAACTCAATAGTAGGTTATCAAAGAGTTTCATGAAAGTTTATGGGCTAGACACAGAGGGGTCTGGGAAACTTTTGTCAAGATTAAGGATCGTGGTGGAAAGATATGTATAAAGATGTGGCTCAGTTTCTGGAGACATGCTTAATATGCCAACAGTACTCTAATGTGCGACATCGAGATGGATTGCATCCCACCTATCCACCACTGGCTATGCACTACACGTGGGTGGTGGGCCTGATTACCATGCCAGTAGGTGTTTGGCAGATGCGGTATATTGTTCTTGCCAGAGAGAATCTTACTAATCAGGTGGAAGGCAGAGCTTTTCCTACTAAAGCTACCAATTTTGTATGCAAGTTTTTGCTTGAGGATGTTATTTCTAGGTATGGGTGTGTTGGTAGAATTACTGCTGATACAGGAGAGCTGGATGCATATGAATCTTGAGATTTCTTTGTTTTCTTGGTCATTAAATTTGCTCTCACTACAGCATACACTCCAAAGGGTAATGCTAAAAGTGAAAGAGGGCATCTGCCTATTGTTAAAGCTTTAGCAAAGGCATGCCGGGGACATATTGGTGATTGGCCTAAACTCCAACCATTTGCTTTATGGGTTGATCGAAGTACACATAGTTCTGTTACAGGTTTTATGCCATTTGAGCTAATGTACGGGAAAACACCCATTATTCCTACAGAGGAAGCGGTTATTTCTTGGACCGGAATGACATGGGAAGAAGGTATGTCTACAGAAGATTTGCTTGCATTGCGCATTCGGCAACTTGAAAAGTGTCACGAAGATATTGAACAAGCTAAAGTAATGCTCAAGGAAGCCAGGTTGAAAAATAAAGCAGGATTTGATAGCAAGCACAGACTACGACACTGCTATGCGGAAGATGTTTAAACGATGGTTTGGACCATATGTACTACTTCATGTTTACGATAATGCGACCTACAAGCTATGCGAGATTGATGGCACTGAGCTCAAGGTAACTATTGCAAGGAAAAGAGTTACATTGTTTAAGCAACGAGATGGTGAGATTAATATTGAAGATTTCAACACAGATCAACCTCCTGAAGATAGTGTTATGTATGCGTCAGACGATTAGTCTGATGATGCTTCATAAGTGCAGCTAGCACAGGACGGAAGTTGTGCATGTTCAAAGGGGATGGATGTCCTGCAGCTCCGCTCCCATGCTAAGAAAGATGCCAGATAAATGCACATCAAGCTGTTTGAAGATTACATGATTAATGAACAGTGTTTAGGGCCTGGTAACTGGCCAAGTTTAATGTTGAATGTATGTCAAATGTGCCAAAAATGGCTGCAGCGTAGAAGCGCCGACTATTTTAACCAAATGCGAGGGAAGATCTTTCACCAAATGCAATCACTTATACTTGCATCTCGAAGGTTGTGGTGGCATTCGACACACAAGGTGGCAGCAGAATTCACGGTGATATTACTAGTCAGGGGATGTTGGAAAGTGGTGTTGTGCAAGGCATTGCCTTGGCCGATATGTATGCCAAATGTGGTGCCCTCATAAGGATAAGCCACAATCCAAAGGCCGCCCAAGAGATAGGTTGGCCGCCCGCCCATTTAATGAAAAATACACATTGTGTGTGAAGGGGGAAACCCATGGCAGGCATAGCAGCAAACGATAGCGCATGAGAGGGAAGAACTGCTTGCACAGGCCGCCGGATCATGCCTTGGATGGCTTGGGCCATGAAGCGAAAAATGCTCAGAAGGCAGGGGCGATGCGATCCGGTGCCACTCGCGATGCATTTGAAGCAGGTACGAGTCCGGGTTGCCATGTCAGCAGGGGGTTTTTTACGCCTCCCTAGCAACGATGGCGCCGTCGTTGCTAAGGGAGGGAGGGAGTTATAAAAAGGAACTCTTTGCATGGAGGATTATTGTATATGAGCAATTTTGGAGGGGCATAAGCATTTTTTGTGAAGGAACGAGAAGGGAAGAGGGTGCTCGAAGCTTGGAAGGAAATCTCGAGCTCTCTCTCTCGCACGATGCTTGGACAAGAGAAGCGCTCTCCCTCTCTCTCTCTCTCTCTCTCTCTCTCTCTCTCTCTCTCTCTCTCTCTCTCTCTCTCTCTCTCTCTCTCTCTCGCAACACAAGGGAATTTCTATCTCGTTCTCGAGGTAATAAGGAGCAAGAATAAGGAGTCGAAGCCGAGCTAGAGGAAGAGGCCGCCAAATCAAGGATCTCTCTCTCACTTGCTTGAGCAAGCAACGCTCTCAGAGGAAGATAGAAGAAAGAAGGGAAAGTGCATATCAGATACAAGGGAGTTGAAAACGGTAATTGAAGACATATCAAGCTGAAGAAAAATCTATTTAGGGAAACCGGCACAGTAGGATTTTGTTCATCAACGAGACAACTTAAGTTTAGTTAATCTTTTGATGAATGGCGGAGCCGTTAACGGGCCGGGGTAATCTGTAAGGGGAGCTTAAACTCCTAAACCATCATTTCATTCATTAATGGTGTCGTTAACGGAACTGCTTCATAATTGTGCATCAATTCCATCGATGTTACCAGTTTTTGAGCAATTTTTGTGCGTCAGTAGCATTACCAAGTAACTAATAGCTACTATATGGTGCGGTGTGGCAATTCTTGGCTCTCATTTTTTCCAAAAGCAGCAGCCGGACGCTGACCTGGCTCAAATTTCGAACACATAACCCCCGATAACGCTACCTAGAGAGGGTCATGTGTTGCATGGTGTGTAGGTTGAGGCACAAAGATCTAGAGAGAGTGGTTGGCAAAGTATTCTTTAGAGAGGTTGCTATCAATTCATCCCAAACACACACACACACACACACACAATTGTGTGTCATGTGATGTGTAGGTCAAGGCACAAAGAGATAGAGTGGTTGGTGTATTATGGTTGAGAGAGAGAGAGTTGTGGTTCGCATGGTGTGTAGGTCAAGGAAGAGAGAGAGAGAGAGGTTGGCGTACTATGCTTTAGCGAGAGAAGACATTTTGAGGCTGGAGATAGCGAGAGATGAAGGGAGAGACAAAGAAGTTTGTGGAGAGGCATATATATATATATATATATATGTATATATATATATATGTATATATATATATATGTATATATATATATATGTATATATATATATATATATATGTATATATATTTTATACCATATATTTGAGATGTCGTGCTTGGCACTGCCTTGGATGACATGTTTGCCTATTGTGGTGCACTTCATAAAGCACAAAAGATGCTTGAGGAGCTTCTTGTCTGGGATGTCGTCTCATGGAATGCATTGATTGTGGGATATGCCCAACTTGGTCAAGAAGCTCTGGGATGTTTTTTGTGGGATATGCCCATCTTGGTCAAGAAGCTCTGAGATGTTTTCTTGTGGATGCATCTTAAAGCTCTGGGCTGTTTTCGGCAGATGCAAAGCGAGGGCGTCTCTCACGATGGAATTACATACTCTTGCATCTTGAAGCTAAGGGTCTGGGTCAGGAAGCTCAGGGTTGATTTTAGGAGATGTAAAGAGAGTGCATCTATCTACATGGTAAAGTGCCGTCACGAGCAGTGTAGCAAACTGTTGTACTCCATTGATACAGTGAAGGTACTGCGTGAAGGTCTCGAACTGAGTGCGAAAACAAAATGCAATCACGTATACCTGCATCTTGAGGGCATGTGGCATTACGCAAGATGTTGATATGGGCAACATGACTCACAATGATATTGTGAGTCAAGGGTTGTTTAAAGAAAATGTCGTGCTTGGCACTCTCTTGGTCAACATGTATGCCAGATGAGGTGCCAATGACTATTGTGCATCCGTTGCCTACAATCACTGTGAGATACTACTATGACCAAATAGTATCCACTTCCTCCCTCCTAGAAACACTTTTTGGGTAGCGTTTGTATGTTGAAATAGACTACAAATCAAATAAAGAGAGCTGGAAAGGATACATGTATTGTGGAATGGGATAAATATGGATGGCGAGAGAGAGAGAGAGAGAGAGAGAGAGAGAGAGAGAGAGAGAGAGAGAGAATTATTATTCTCGTGAAAGAAATAAAATTAGAGCGGAATAGAAGTTTGTATATTGAAATGGGCTACAAATCAAATGGAAAGACATGGAGAAAAGACACCATCGTCTACAGGCGTCTACGGGCAAGCCCGAAAGACATTGAGTGCATGTCTCTCTCTCTCTGTCTCTAACTAAATGTATACTCTCTAAATGTATGCCTTATGTAGATAGCATTGGATGTCTAAGCACCATTGGAAACCTTACCATTGTACTATTGGTAATAGCAAATGAGACCTACCATAGGCGGGTCGCGCGAGCTAGTGTAAATAGTTTTGAAAAGGGTACGAATGACAACATTGTAGAAGCTAGAGTTTCCATACAAACATGTTCAGTACTTGATGATTGTGTCTAGAATTCTTGGAGGGAGACTTTTTCATGCTTTTTATGATTTCTATGTTGATAAAGCTAGTTTATGTAGCTATAGAAAGAACGGGACATTTTATAACTAATTCTTTGTTTATAATTAAATTTATTAGGTTTCAACAACCATAGATTTTGATCGCCCACCGATGAACTTTGTGAGAAAAAAAAATTGGTGGCGTAGAAATTTTCTATATTTTGTAGATTAATTTGAACTATAAATTTGTTGTTTTTGGCAAATGGAGCAAAACATTGACATTGGAAACCTACCATGATCTAATAGTGAGGAATTTAGTCCATTAAAACAAGTGATAAAATCACTAGGGATAAGGTGATTTGTGACTAGGAAATCCATAGAGACCATAGTGTTTATCAAAACATAATAAGGCTGAACTCACCATGGCCCACAAAATCAAATCAGAGAAAGAGAAGACAATAATTGTACAAACAAAGCAAGAGATAAGGCTAGCATAGTACATTCAAAGCATTGTTTTTCGACAAGGCCTTCAAAGCTAGTTTTCCTCCTACTCAAACATTGCCATATATTCTTCCAAAGAGCTAGCACAATCCATAATACAAGACAAGCTGTAAACATGTGAAAAGGAGCTTGAGAACTTTGGTCTACTAGCTTTCAACTAAGCATGCTTAGCAACTAATTAAGGATTTAAAATTTTGATTTCAATAAATTGACCACTTGAACTGAAAACAATTTAAGAGCTCTGATTAAGTCCACATCTTTTCTTTTTTTCCATTACTCACAATTGTGAGTGGTAAATATATTAGGTAACAAAAAGAACTACAAGGAAATCCACGCTCATCATGAGCCATGGCGTCAAAGAGACATGTCCAGACACCACATACACCAAAACCAGATCCATCCCATCATGGCCCAAACAAGGGAGGCCAACCCACGCCAATCTAATAAAACATAAAACACAATTGTACGGTTGCCATTGGCACCAGTCTCCTGTCACAAGACCAAACACCACTCGTACATGATACAACTGAGCAAAAACAAAAAAAGGGCATACCGAAGAAAGATGAGCTGCTCCCCATCTTAATGGAATACATTCTAGAAGCTGGGATATGCTCCAAGCTAAATACTTTTAACAATGAAACTCTCTGATTTCTTAAGAAATTGGCACTTTTATCATAAGCAATGTCAACTTTTATCACAAGTAACTGCTATGGGTGAGCACTCAATGTATTTTGTTGTCATGCTTGATGAATCGCATGAAATAGCAGTACACATTGATGTCCTCTTTGGGTTGCTAAAGGACCTACTAAGGTAGCAAAAAGATTTGTGTCACATACTTACCTCGGGTACACTTCATGCTAAGAAGCAACAAGCACCGGTTCCCAAGTACCATACGGGACGATCTCCATCCTAGCCACACCACCCCCCTCTATGGAAGAGATTTCTTGTCATGGCAATTGCACCTAGGAAGGATCCTCTTGTTTATCAAGAAGCAAGAATCATGGCCCTTGAGGCCCATACTCATGAGCTCATTGGGGAATATATGGCTCTCAAGGAATGCCTACAATAGCTTGAGAGTGCAAAAGAAGCCGAGATTCAAGCTCTCCTTGTGAAAGAAGAGGAGTTTGAAGCCTCTCTCAACGAGTTCATTTGGATGGTTCAAAAGGAATTCCTTGAAGTAACCCATGGCATCATGAAGAAAATCTACATCGGGCGCCCTTCAAGAATGCCATCTACAGGAATCCCTCGGACTCAAAGTTAGGATTGGAGGACACCCACCACCATGGTGTAATGCTGAGGATAATATTGAAGAAGCGATCATCAAGCTTAATGACATACTCAAATGGATCACCATCCATCCCAACACGAACTCTTGGATCAATGATGCAAATAGAAGCTTTCCACCCGGGCAATGCATCCTTACCTTCAAGGACAAAGAGGAGCATTTGAGGTTGTTATGCCAATCTTGCCTCCTCAAGGGAACAAAGCTAATGACAAATCAACTTAAACTCAAAGGAAGGGAGCTCAAGCCGAAGGAGCTAATGACAAACCAACTTAAACTCAAAGGAAGCGAGCTTAAGAAGATACATGACGCTTGCTAACAAGGCAAATGGAAAGTCTACAAAAAAGGCTAGCTATCATCCAAGGATTTTAAGCTCCGAAGAAGACCTCGTTACAATCGGCTGAAAATACCCCTTAGGTTTCTCTTTTCACTTTATACCCCCTTATTCTCATTTTATGTCAAATGACTTGTGTGTCCTTAAATATGATTTTCCAAAAGCTAGAATTTACCATTGTGAGTCTACACTCTACCCAAATGAGTTGTACCAATCACATTATAAACCCACTATGCTTTGATTGGTCCCATAGGTCATATCTAAGCTTGAGGACGATAATCAAATCTTATTATAAGTAATCTCTCTCTCTCTCTCTCTCTCTCTCTCTCTCTCTCTCTATCTTTGATTGCAAGGCATTGTGTGGTGCGATGGGGAGTTGCCCCCTACAAGGTATACTCAAGGTATGGAGCTATGTGGTGCGATGGAAAGTCCTTGCATCACCTACCTCTTGTCCGTCTTGCGAGAGAGTAGGGTAGAGAAGATAGGGACTTTCGGGCCTCCAAGGTATCCTCAAGGGAAGAGGACGCCACAAGTGTGGAGAGAGAGAGAGAGAGATAGAATTTTCCTGCATCAAGAGCATAGAAGACCGCTTTTCAACTTTTTGGTCCACCTCAGTTAGTTTCTTCGCATTTATTATTTATCTTGAGCTATAATTATTTCTCCTTTATAGCTTTTACATTCGTGAAAAAGAAATTTTGACCATTACTATTTGATCTACCTATATCTATCTCATCAAAAAAAATTGTGCTTTTTGCTCGGTGGGGGGTGGGGGGCTTCACCATTCGATAACCCCCCTATATAACGTGCATTCACAGGATATTAAAAAATCCCCCTCTTTTAATCTATCTAAATGAATAAAATGAGCCCTTATTTTAGAATTTTTTTTCAAAATTGAATATAAAACCCCCTTATTTTAATCTATCTCTGTTAAATTGCCTAAAATTTTTGCTTTTTAAAACCCCTCCTTTTGAACTCACGTTATACATTAACATGATTACATAGTGCACCCCCCGAGGATTTTTACTATATTTTATTTTACCATGTAAGTATTTCTATTCCTCTTTTTTAGTTTTTTAATAATACTATATTAACTAGTTGCATTATCGGCTAGGTCTTTGAAAGTTAATATTAAAAGAATATCATTTGTATTTTCATAAGAAAATTCAAGGCATTTGGTGGTGCTTTCATACATGGATGAAGACTTTTTGAGATACATAATAGAAGTTTCAACCAAGATGGGAGCACCAAAGACTCTAGTGGTAGCAGAGATAGCCAATTTTGTGAATTTTTGGCAACCTGTTCCACTTACAATTTGGCAAAACTCAAAACATGAGAAATATAGCCTATAAGCTGAAGTTTTTTCTTAAATACTTTTTTATAAATTTTAAAAATTGGAGCGCCAAGACATGATGCAAATAGTGGAACCTAAATTGCCACTCAAGATGGCCTTGAACTTTTCTCACCTTCTCCTCTCCACACTCATTCCTCTCCCTCCCTCAGATATTCCTCTCTCTCCCTCACTAAGACCTACGAATCTCAACCCTCACCATCTTGCTCATCTTGATCTCTCCCTCCATGTCCATACCTCATAACTTCTTCTATGTACTCTCTCTCTCTCTCTCTCTCTCTCTCTCTCTCTCTCTCTCTCTCTCTCTCAAATACATACACACATATGTACATACAATAAAAATCTCATGTCCACATAGAAACATGCAAATAATCTTATCCTCAAGATTTTGATAATGAGAAGAGGTTGCTACTTCTCTCAAGGATTTCATCGTGGTGACACGACGTAGACTCTCTCTCTCTCTCTCTCTCTCTCTCCAAGTACGAGAAGCATGATGATTCTAGAAAGTGTTATAACTCTTTCATATATCTCTCGCAATTCTCCCTCTGAGAGAGAATGATGCAATCTCTTGCATTATTGCAAAATACATTAGGAGAAATATGAACCCTCAACCTCTCTATCCTTCCCCCTCTATCTTTTCATCATTTGCTTCCTCACGCAACAGCTTCCATGGTGCTCACGGACATCACAAATGGTTTGCTTCCACCACCACACAATCCGCACACCAAAAGCATACATATTCTCTTACCCACGGAATTTACACTGAAGACCACTAGTGAAGGTGATCAAAAGTCATCACAGGAACGTTGCACCGCTTGTGAGACCAATGTTGACATTTGGGTGGATGGCCATTTGTACCCTTACGATCCTATAAGCCGCTTCCATCCACCATTTAATAGCCTTTCCACATTTCTTCAATTTCTTGGGAGGGGAGAAGCAAGTTTGTTAGGCTATTGCAAGCGGTTGTGTATGGGTGCAGGTGCTTCTTTGCATATGTGGATGCACGAATGTCAAGCTCTTCACCTCAAGACGACGGCATTACAAGAGAGTGTTGCCTCTTCGGAGAGGGTAGTTAAAACTCTTGAACAACAAATGCAAGAAAAGGAGTCCCACATCCAGAAGCTTACCAAGACCATCATATACTTGAAAGAAACACCCCTTGGTGCAAGGGAACGCAAACACACGTATTCATCCATTGAAACTCTTGCACATTCGGGAGGAGCACGCAAACGAAGAGTTACAACCACAAGGTGATTTGTTCTTTACTTGCATGATGCATTCTTACTTCACACTATTTTCTAACATTTATGTTTATTTGTTGCTAGAAACTTCATCCAGGAGGCATGCGGTGGAACAAGCCAAGATGATCGAGTCAACCTTCTCACTAGTTGTCTCAATACCCAGGACGTGATTTCTATCTTACAATCACCTGGAGGTAAGCACATTAAGGATGCAGTCACCAAGGACCTTATGCGTAAATTAAGAAATGTGGTTAGTGATGATGACGTTCAACAAGCTTGTGATGAGGCTGGAATCAGCACCAAAGCCTATCAGACTATTTTCCAACTCCTAAAGGATGCCCTCAAAGAACATGGCATTATGGAAAACCTATTTCCCGTTCCTCATAAGGTCAAGCTCGCAAAGAAGGCCACAAACGAAGATGTGTTCTCCCGCATTCGGACATACCTACACATTGAGGACACAATGCCAACTTTCCTTTATGCTTCGTGCGCAACAAAGACAAGGGAAAAAGGTAAGAAACAATCCATAAGACCTTCGGAGAAGGGCTTTCCTTACACAATGTGGAACAATATTTTCGTGGATCTTAGAAGGCTTCAAGAAGCCATGCTTAGATTTTACGAGTTACTTGAAGAAGGTAACACACTTTACTTTTTTCTTTGGTATTATTCTTATTATAACTCTGAAGTTTAAGGTCTTAGCACTATTTATTTTGTAGTGCTTGGCACAAAAGTCGCTTTTGTGTTGAAACTCGATGAGTGTCAAATAGTGAAAGGCCGAAGGTTAGAGTGGCTAAGTGTCACTCTAATGAACGGGGCCCTTCTGCAAACCAAGCGAAGGGATTCAATCGAGCCATCTCCCACCCCATCTTTTAGCGTGCAATCAGAGAAAGACATTTGGTGGTTGGGTGCTATTGAGGTGCCCAAAGAGACCAATGGAGTACTTTCATGGATTTTTGAGAGAACTCCATGGATCACAGAAGTAATACACTCCCAAATTGCAGGTCAGAAGTTGGATATTGAGGGTTTTGGTAGTTATGATGTGGAGTGGCACTTAGGTGGGGATTTGAAGGCCATAAAGTGTTTGCTTGGCTACAAACAAGGGGTTTCTTCTCTCATGCCTTGTCCATTTTGCACTCGAGGGTACAAACCTAATGGAAACAAATCACATAAGAGCACTGCAAAGGCCGGTTCCATGCTTCCATGGCAAGGGAATGGAGAACAAGGGTTAGATTGTCGTGATGTCGGAGATGAAGGTAGAGAATGGGAAGCGTCTATTCTGAGATGTCCCATGCTCAATGCCCCAGACCGTGATCAAAAGGACCACGCTTGGAATCCAATCTTTCAATTTCCTCTATCGAATGTACATTTTTTTACATTACACGCATTCATGCGCATTTTTGATAGGCTATTGAAGCTCCACATTGACTATGCTTTCACAATGAAACCGTTGGAAAAGTCTCAGAAGCGATCGAAAGAGTGGAGGTACTCTTGAATTCCATTGGCTGTCACGGTGGAAATGTGTCTATCGTTGCTGCAAAAAACACAGGGGAGGCCCATGAAATTGCTCAACAAGTGTCAATGAGTGGACAAAAAGCTAGACACTTTTTGAAGAAAGTTTCCCAAGGAAATCCAAGCCGATATGATGCTGAAAACAGCTCCAACCAGCAGGCAGGTAACCTTTGGGAGCTTTGGAAGGAGTTATGCAAAGCTACTACCGACAATGATTCAAATGGCGAGCTTGCAAACAAGCGCAAGCAAGTTTGGGCACATTTTGATAAAATGGTCAAGCTTATGGGCCTTAACAGCACAACAGAACAACAACGCCAATCATTTCAAGAAGCCTTGGCGGATTTTACCAAGGTCTTCACCCTTTCTTGGGGTGAAAATAACATCACACATTACATGGTGTATTCATTACAAGGGATTGTTTTTATTTAATAATGTGGATCGTTTACTCATGTGAACAACATATCTTGTTTGCGCATGGTGCATTTTTTATGCACAAGTATGGATCGCTTGAAATTTTTAGCACTCAAGGCATGGAGAAGTCCCATTATCGAGCAAGGGGAGTGTACTTCAAAAATACTCGACATGGTGGTGGAATGGTGCAATCCAATTATTTGGAGGAAATGTTCAATTGGTTTTTTCACACAACATTTACTCGTAAGCTCACAATGGAGTGTGCGCGACAATCCAAGATTGCTATTGAAGTGCGGAAATGGAGTCGTCAAGAGAATAGCAACAAGTGGCAAATGTCGCAAGGTCCCACCAAGCATGCTGCATGGCGGTGATGCAGAGTGTGACAAGGATCAAAGTGGATACTGCGCGAGTCACTAAACGTGAACGCAAGGTCTACGTCTTAGGGACATGTTTATTTAAAAAATAATACTTTAAAAAAAAAAATTAGTGTGAACAGGGCCCTTTTTAAATGGGCCCTTATAAATATTGCATGCTCTCATAAACTACTCATTTCTTAAGAACAGGTGAGCTCTTACCAACGAAATGGTGCGCACCAAACAAACCGTGAAAGAGCATCCACCTGCCAACAAAAACACCCTCCAAGGATGTGAGAAGCCGTCATGGCTTAAAGGCACAAGAAAACGGCCACGAACGCTTGGCCGTTCAAGAACTCATCTGGTAGTGGGCATGGTGGTAGGGCACGAGAGTCATCGAGGACTGTTGAATCTCCACCTCCTCAAGATATAACACCTAGAAGGAGAATGAAGCAACGTGCCTAGCACTGGAGAGGAGAAGAGGGCCAGCAAACAACAGAGTCCGATAGGTAGCAGCCGTCGCGCCACCAATCACAAGCAGGACCATCCAGGACTCGGGTGGTCCATACAGACACTGAATCAGAGAGTGAGCCACCATGGCTACGAGAAAAAATACCGCGCACACACCAGGTGGCTGTTGGGGGGAAGACATTGCCTGGAGGCCAGGGAGCTCTCCCCACACGACAAGATCGGTAGCCAAGGGAAGAGGAAGAATCAGAAGAGGCTACAGAACCAACCCCTAAGCATGTAAACAGGCGCAAGTCTAAGTTTTTCAAGAAGCCTAAACGCCGCCCGCCAGCAAATGTGCAAGTGCCCCCAAGACAACCCCAACGGCGCCCAAAAATAGCAAGGGCATTTGCAGAAATCTTCCACTACCAGAAGACAACGGAGCTTTTGATTCGATGCGCCCCCTTTGCTCGCACTGTGAAGGAGGTGCTTCAAAGCTATGGAAATCAGTATAGAATGCAAGCAATAGCGCTAGAGGCTATTCAAGAAGCTGCAGAGACCCACATCATTTTGATGTTGGAAGATACCAACCTATGCGCCATACATGCAAAGTGAGTGACAATACAGCCAAAAGATATGCAGCTTGCACGTCGATTGCGACGAGACTTTGATCATTAGCCGAAGTTACCCCTCTTTTTGTATTGCACACCCTTATCTTTGTAATGATTTGACTTTTCAATGACAATATGATCAACAGTTGTGTCTACTGTGTCTATTATCTTTGTAATGAAATGACTTTGTAATTTCAAGTTCTGTATGTAATTGCAGTCAATTTCAGTAAATTTGTGCTTTTTAAGTACGCTTGAGGGTAGATAAACCTATAAGGTGCATCTAAATGAATGATACAAAACCAATCCATTGCAATAAATTTGTGCTTTGTAGGTATCCTAGGGGATAGATTAGCCTACTAGGGGCAAAAAAAAGCCTGGCCACAAGGGCGCGCAAATGGCCCATCCAAAACTGATGGATGGGCCATTTGCGCGCCCTTGTGGCCAAGCTTTTTTTTGCCCCTTGTAGGCTTATCTACCCCCTAGGATACCTACAAAGCACAAATTTACTAAAACCTATTGGTTTTGCATCATTATTTTGCATGGATCCTTGTGGACACCCTTTTTTGGCCATTTCAAGCTTTGAATTCCCTGTAGGATATAAAAATAAATAACATATTGTGAAACCAAGTGTCTATGCAACAGTAATTTGGATTTTTCAGATGTCCAATGTAATTGGACTTTTTGGTGCAGGGGTGTACTAGGTATAGCTGAAGCAGGTGATAGTGTGCTGGAAACTTCATCTCATAATTGATTTCACCTTTTTTAGTGTCCTTGAGTGTGAACATATGCTGGAATTGCCATAAAAAAGGTGCATCTAAATGAGTGATGCAAAACCAATCCATTGCAATCAAATTGTGCTTTGTAGGTATCGTAGGGGGTAGATTAGCCTAATAGGGGCAAAAAAAAGCCTGGCCACAAGGGTGCGCAAATGGCCCATCCAAAACTGATGGATGGGCCATTTGCGCGCCCTTGTGGCCAGGCTTTTTTTTGCCCCTTGTAGGCTTATCTACCCCCTAGGATACCTACAAAGCACAAATTTACTAAAACCTATTGGTTTTGCATCATTATTTTACATAGATCCTTGTGGACACCCTTTTTTGGCCATTTCAAGCTTTGAATTCCCTATAGGATATAAAAATAAATTACATATTGTGAAACCAAGTGTCTATGCAACAGTAATTTGGATTTTTCAGATGTCCAATGTAATTGGACTTTTTGGTGCAGGGGTGTACTAGGTATAGCTGAAGCAGGTGATAGTGTGCTGGAAACTTCATCTCATAATTGATTTCACCTTTTTTAGTGTCCTTGAGTGTGAACATATGCTGGAATTGCCATAAAAAAGGTGCATCTAAATGAGTGATGCAAAACCAATCCATTGCAATCAAATTGTGCTTTGTAGGTATCGTAGGGGGTAGATTAGCCTAATAGGGGCAAAAAAAAGCCTGGCCACAAGGGTGCGCAAATGGCCCATCCAAAACTGATGGATGGGCCATTTGCGCGCCCTTGTGGCCAGGCTTTTTTTTGCCCCTTGTAGGCTTATCTACCCCCTACGATACCTACAAAGCACAAATTTACTAAAACCTATTGGTTTTGCATCATTATTTTACATGGATCCTTGTGGACACCCTTTTTTGGCCATTTCAAGCTTTGAATTCCCTATAGGATATAAAAATAAATTACATATTGTGAAACCAAGTGTCTATGCAACAGTAATTTGGATTTTTCAAATGTCCAATGTAATTGGACTTTTTGGTGGAGGGGTGTACTAGGTATAGCTGAAGCAGGTGATAGTGTGCTGGAAACTTCATCTCATAATTGATTTCACCTTTTCTAGTGTCCTTGAGTGTGAACATATGCTGGAATTGCCATAAAAAGGGTGCATCTAAATGAGTGATGCAAAACCAATCCATTGCAATCAATTTGTGCTTTGTAGGTATCCTAGGGGGTAGATTAGCCTAATAGGGGTAAAAAAAAGCCTGGCCACAAGGGCGCGCAAATGGCGCATCCAAAACTGATGGATGGGCTATTTGCGCGCCCTTGTGGCCAGGCTTTTTTCTTTGCCCTTATAGGCTTATCTACCCCCAAGGGTACTTAAAAAGCACAAATTTACTGAAATTGACTGCAATTACATACAGAACTTGAAATTACAAAGTCACCAATCAAAATAAAATTCATATCACCAATTGAAACAATTTTGAAGATTGACAAATCACATTCAAAAGAATTTGCAATATAGAGAGACAATTTCAAATATTTTTTATTCCTTCCAAAACGGTGATTTTACATCATGTATCTGAGGAGTTCATAATTTTTTTGATCATTTCTTGGCGCCTATTTTGCGCGTAAGGCAACTATCCAGTCAAGAGGGACTGCGCTATGGCCTTTGGGTCAGTTGAGCCAATGGAAGCATGTATCCCTATCTGGGCAAGCACTTTACCACGAAAGCTAGTGCCAAACGCTGTGCATACAAGGGATCTACGCACTAGGAACACTTGATGCGTAGTTTGAGCAATGGTGCTCAAACACAAAAACTTGCTCAAAGCTTTTAACGACCATGTCATAAAATGGGCTTGGGGAGTAAATTCATTATGGATAATGGCCACATCGCCAGGGGGGAGTTGTCCTAGGTAATGCGCAAGGGAAGCTTGAGGTCCAAAGCCCGTCCGCTTGCCACCCGTTGTCAGGATTTTTTTGGAGCAAGGAATTGCGCATATGTACATACCCATGCATGGTGCATCAAATAAAGTATTGCCTATTTTCCAGAGCCAGGTGGTTACGTGGGGCCCACATGTGTACAGGTAGGACAACGTGTACATAGTGCATCGATTTTCATCGTTACCAGTACCAATGTGTTTTTTCTACAATAACGAGGAGTTGGTAGCGCGTAAAAATTCTCGAGGAAGCTATCCGCCGACCGACGACATGAGGTAAGAAGGTGCGTCAGATGGCATTGAGTGGCGTCAGGACGCCGAACGGGGTCAATATTTCCACGTAGATGAATACGGACACAACGTGGGTGTTTTCTTGTGAGAGTTATGTAGAAAGTTCATCATGAGGACAACTTTTTGGGGCCACTTCACGTGGTTTCCGGATGCATTATTTGGAAAAACTGAGTGCTAGGTGTGCGGATGATGCAAAAAGGTGACAACTATGCACTGCGAGGTCAGGTTTTGGCCTGTTCGGGGTCTGTTTGAGGTCATCTAAACGGCCACGGGTGCCCAACTAATAAAGCTAAGTGTGGGAACTGAAAGAATATAGAGAAGACCAGAAAAAAGTGGAGAAGAGAGGAGGAACAGACGCAGGTGTATTTTTGCGGTTTTTGGAGCTTGTTTTGGCTGTAAACTGCTCGTCCGAAGTCGGATTTGAGCACTTTGACATTGTAGTCTAGGGTTTTGGGCCGTTCCGGACGCGATGGCGCTGTCCATTTTTCCAAATTCCTCACTCTTTTTCTGCTGTTTTTGCTGTGTAAGTTTCTCCTATGAGCGATGCTTGTGCTCCAATTTGTGATTGTATCTGGTATATTTTACCCATTTTGTGTGAGCTATTTGCCCCTTGGTGTTGGCCCAAGCTCATTTGTATCTAATTATCAGAAGTTCCCCTCTTTTGAGCTGAGTTTTTTGGGTGTGTGTGTGTGTGTGTGTGTATGTGTCTCTGCGTGGAGTGGGCAAGTAGTGAGGCGGTCCGGGGCGGGCAACAAGAGAGGCGACCTCTAAACACCCCTCAAGGCTTCCGTGCTGCTCAATTGGGGCTGGGGCAACCACAAGCACAACACAACAACAAACCCACAGCCAAACCAAAACAAGATAGGGGCACCACCTAGTTATGGTATGCGAACTAGGACGCAAGAGAGATTTTGGCACAACCAAGAAGATGCACCACACAACACACACAAGCAACCTCACACCAAGACACACATGAAATGGACCAGAGAGAGCTAGAGCAAAGGGAAGAGAGAGAGGGAAGGATCTTGCGTAATACCTTATTTGTGACTTGCAAATGGAGATGGTTCGTTATGATGCTATCGTAGAACTTGTACAAAACTCACTCAATGCTTAGTGATTGCTAATCATTGCCAAAACACACACACACTGTCTTAGGGTGTGGGAGACCTCTCACCACAATACCCTCTTACAATGGACACAAAACTGGCAATGAAAAACACACTAAAACACTTTCTAAAATCAAGATCAACCGATAAAACTCAAAATACACAAGTCACCTGGAATTCACCAAACCGTATTGCACAAATGGAAGGACGAAGATTTAAACGTCGAATCACGCCTTTGATGCACCAAACCTCAATTTATTGATGATGAAGGAGCATGCACAATAGTGGTTTTGAGATTTGTGGAACTCACTCTCTCTCACTTGTAATGTGTAGCTTGAAGGCTTCTCTCACACCAAGAGTGAAGCTCACAAGTGGTTGCTACACCTAAGTCTCTCCTCGCGCATAGAGTGTTGGGGTGCTATGTGAGATGTTGGAGGTTGTTTTACAAGAAGGAGAGGGGCCTATTTATAGGTTGGAGACCCCTCATTAAGATTATTGGAAATCCTAATTTACAAGCTAACAAATCAGGATTATGATTTTTTTGAATATCAAAACATTGCGGGCCTTCTTTGTCTGCTTGAGTCATGGGTGTGGGCTCAAAAGAGAGCATTATTGATGGTAGATAAGGTGAAAGTAAGTTTTAAGGAAGGGGAGAGAGAGAGAGAGAGAAAGAGAGATAAATGTGTGTGTGTGTGTGTGTGTGTGTGTGTGTGTATGTAGAAGTGTGGAAAGAGGTGAGAGAAGACTATGGGCTACTTGTGAGAAAAGTGGGCAGACTGGGGTCCACTCAAAAAATCATATCTCACCGCTCGTAGCTCCAAAAATCATGAAAAAATTTGAGGTGATTATTCAAAGTGTGGGCTACATTTTCTCTTTTGACCACCGCTCCAAATTTGGAGTGGAGATGGATATTAAAAATCCCACTAAAAGACCTGTTTTTTCTTCACAAAAAGTCTTCAGTGGCCCCCTCCTTTGTTGAATTTGTACAATGCATCCAAGAGTGAGCCCCTCCTTTGTCATATCATAATACAAAGCATCCAAGTTGCCCTTGACACATGCATGGAGCAGGATTATTGGTGAATAAAGAAATATATACATGGTGGGACTAGTGTATGGACTATTCATGGACTTTAGCTCAATGAGCACATGGTGTTAGAATAATGAGTAAAAATAATAATAAAAATATGGAGGAGTTATGGATATGGAAAGATATTGGAATCATATGATATGGTCCCTCTTTGAATTATTTTGGGTGAAAGAGGAAAAGATATGCAAGTAAATAATATAATAAACGTGACCAATGAGTAGAAATCAATTTTTTGTTTTCACGAGGGTGAGGGTGAAAATGTGGGAGTGATTTGTATAAAGGAAAAATATAAGGTTAGAGTATGTACATATTGGCAAAAAATATACTTATGGTGTAAGAGGATGAAAGAAGGCATACACAGGTTTAATAAAACACACACCTAAGTATAAATATTTAAATAAAATACCAGAATAATTATAAAAATCTCTATATTTAGGCCATATATATAATGCAATATTTACACACAAATGGGCCATAATATATATTTTTTATTTTTTTAATTTTATTTTTTTGACTCAACTAGCTAAGTGACTAGCTAGCTGAGGATTTTAAGAAGATATGGGAAAAGCCCCCTAACTCACACACGCCTACTTACAGTGAAATGGTAGGGATAGCCATAGTGTTTGGGTGAATTTGGTACGGTGGATTAACTTAGTATAGCAATTATGGAGAGCCAAAAAACGGCTATCAGTAGATAGTCTCTCTCCTCTCACTCCATAGGTGTGTTCCCTGTCTTGGCCAGGTGTGTTGTGTAAGCCGAGTGGTGCCCCATAATGTGTGTGTGTATCATTCCAAGAGTGTGTGTCGGGTCGTTATAGAGGCGTTGTGTGTGTTTTCATCCCGCTCACACCATCCTTGCAGCAAAATCATCAACCTCTACAACATCCTGTCATAAACCGATGAAGGTTGAGAAAAAAGACAATGAAGGATAAAATAGTAACATGAAAATAAGCATACAGTTTACCTCCTACTCCTTGTCTTCCTCCTCCCTGTTTCCCTTTGCATCCAAGTCAATGCTCCCATGCACCACAGATACGAGCTTTGGATCATCAGATGGGAGTTTGCATAATGGCATAGGCATCCGAGCTGCCTCAACCTTGGCTTGCGTGGCTTGGAAATCTTCATCGGCCACGTGCAACTGCTCTGCTTCCAGGACCTCCGCACATACAACTGCAATAGTGTCAGCAATAGAGACCCCATCTCGCAAGAGCTTGCTTTCTAGGGCATCTGGCGTATTGTCTAAGGGACATTTGCTGATGTTGCATAGCACGCTCAAGCATTCATCCATGCACAGGCCAACTGCTTTCTCCAAATCATGCAGGAACACATACTCCTCCCCGTCCACTAACACTGAGGAGAAGCGGCTTATTTCTACCTCTGGGATAGCCACATCCGTCAGTGGTAGTGGCACTAGAGTGTCACTAGGGCCAGCCGCAACTATGGATTTCTCAACCACTTCTTCAAGACCCCTAGGGTACTCAAGCCGGTGTGCTTTTCCTTCCGCTGCAGGGTTCATGGGTATAACCAGCTGCTCCTTGTGGTAAGCGGAGCTCCTCCAGATCAGGTTCCTCGCTCACCAAGAAGATAAGTGTTGCGAGCCGAGAAAGGTACTCCACCCCCACCTTGCGCTTCTTGAGCGCTGACACCCCAGGGGCTTGCTCGTCCAAGTAATGGCCTGCATCGGTTGCAATTTCTTGGAATCGTTGCAACCGCTTGGAGAATGGGCGATCACCTTTGTGTATATAGCGTAAAAGATCGCAAGGCACCCAGATCCCTGCATGTGGGGAGATAGATACAGAATATTTTATGATGTGCTCCTCCATGAACGCAAAAATCTCCTCAAATGCATCCATGTGAAGGGCAACTATGGCGTCAAGGTCAGGGAGATGAGTAAAAAAGGTGTGGAGGTCCAACTTCCCTTTGTATTTGGTGTCCTCGAGGAAGAGGATGAAGCGTGGCAAAGGGGTGGATGTGGGTGCAGATGCAGAGGCTGTGGCAGCATCCATGTCTGGCATGGGGTGTAGATAGAGAGCGGAGGAGCTCAAGAGTTGCAAAAGTGAAAATAGTGACTGAGTTAGGTGGCCACCCTTTTATAATGGACCAAAAAAAGGCACTTTCACCAAAAAATGATTTCTCATCCCAATGCAAAAAATTATATTCAAAGGCATGATTTGCCGAAGCAAATCATGTTGATTACAGCGGGGATCAATATGAAAATTGCAAGAGTTACAAAGTTATAAGATCGATAGCATAGTTCCATCTATCCCCCAGTCCTCCTCGACCTTCAATTTGTCTTCCATTCTCTTCCCAATCTGCGGACATTCATTACAATAAGCATCCAATGATCGACAAACCTTGATGTATTGAAAATGTGGTGGAAGGATTCTCACCTTGTGACCTTGTAAACAAAATTGTGCTTGTTGAAGGACCTCAAAACCCATAATAACCAAATGTTCTCGAAAATTACTGAGAGTCCAATGCTTGTTCACTTGGACTGCCTCCAAAGCATCGTTGGGCATCTTCACTGCAATGTCAAAGCTTGCAATAGCGCCGTCTACACTCTGTAAGGGAGTCCACACTCCAAGCTTGCACATCCAACGATCATAGTGAAATCGTATGTACAAGGAGGTGCGGGATTTCAAATAGCGCATTCCAATACCTGAAGCTCCAACCTTACAATGGTACTGGTCCCCATTGTGCATACCCTCCACAAAACCCCAGTCCTCTTCTAAAAGCCTTCCTAATTCCTCGTAATGCGCATCTTTACATACAAGCATTGTGGTAGTCTCCACAAATCCAAACTCTTTAAAAATGTGCACAAAACAATGAATAGGCAAACACCAACTCAAGCCCAGAGACCTAGAAGCTTTAGAGTATTTCAAAGAGTTTTAGACATCCATTATCATCTTTTGCTTGAAAGATGCTACCGACCACAAATCTGGGACCGGCCACTCCATACTTAATAAGGAAGTTACTTTGATGGGTTCAAGCGTTCCAAACGCTTGTGTAGAAATAGGGATAATATAGGAGTGAGAATAGAAGAAAATCCTTCTTTGAACCAGTTTGGTTGGGCAAAGATGTGGGAACATTATTGCTCCAATATCCGCATGTATAGCATTGAATGTGCTGGAGAGACTAGGTAGTGGCTGCTCCTCCACCAACGTGGATGGAAATATGACTATAAATGCATGACAAATGTTAAGTATGAATCCATAATAACATGACACTGTGATTTCACACCTAGCTTTGTATTCTCAAAACATGTACTTACAATGTGTTGGAAATCGAGGTGGTTGTTGCAAGTGCATGGCTGACATTGAGAAAACATGTTGCACAATGGCTACGGTCCCCTTGTCTTTGCTGTTCTTGAAGCCAAGGAGCTTTCCTTTCCAATGAAGATCCAAGTTTGCACGATTCCGCACACGATGAGGGACAATAGCAGATGGTTGCATGTATACCCCAGCACCTTTGGTGAACTCTTGTGGCACCCACTCATCATCTACACCTCTAGTATTGTGGCATGCAACTGCTGTGACCTCATCCTTTGGCCGCCTTTGCGAAGTAGAGTTGGCCATGGTTGAGCAAAGAAAACTAGGAGGAGGAGAAGGACCTTGCTTGTTGCTACAATGTAGGTGGGATAAAGTGATATGAAAAGGTGGTTAACCCTTGTGGCAATGGGAGGAGAAGGTGGATAACCCTTGCTTGGTGTGGCAATGAAAGGTGGTAGGGGAGGAGAGAGGAGCTTCCTTGCTGCAGCAATGGAGATGGTGTAGAGAGAGAGAGTGTTGGAGTAGAGGATGAGTGTGATGGTTGCAACCAAGGAGGGGTTGGAAAAGGGGTTCTAGAGAGAGAAAATCAATTTTTGCCTAATAACTACTTTTGGGGGAGCTCTGGATAGCAAAAAAAGATTTTTCAAAAGTTTTTTTAAAATTTTGAATTTTACGGTTTTTGGATGCACGTTTTGACTTTTTGAGACCAAAAAATGCTTTTTTGACCATAAAATAGTTTTAGGAGAGTTTTCAAAAGATGAAATTTGAGTTTTGAAAATTTTCAAATTTTTGGATTTTTTTCAAAACCGGATAAAAAAGGAGGGAAGTTGGAGGTTCCATGTGGCCCACCTACCCCCCCCCCCCCCCCCCCCCCCCCCCACCCCCACCTTCTCACTAGGTAAGAGCCCATTTAAGAAGTGTAAGACTACTTTGTCCCCCTACATTTTTGAGGGCATAGAGTGTGTCCACCACCCTCTTCTCATTGGCTGGCCTCTAATTAACCTTAATCCCAAAGGGCCCCTAGAGGGTTCATATTTTTCCTAATGACACAAAGCTCTTCAATGTAGTCTTAGCTACTTAGGAGTGTTCTTTGCCAAGTCCGTGGTCTCACTCTTTCAAATGACTTCTCACCTCCAAAAAAACACTTGTAAATTCCCTACCCTCTTTCTTTCAATAAGCTAGTGTAACTAGAACCCATGTAAATTCCCCATTCCTTTACTCTCTCTCTCTCTCTCACACACACACACACACATTAGACCTGTAAATTCGGCATATACACACCTAGCCACAGACAAGGGTGATCCATGATCACATGGACCTTGTTTTAGTTTAATAAAAGTTTGGAAAGTCCCACTGTCTTTCCCTATATAAGGAGGGGTCAGGATACATCACCTATATCAGTACCAGCAAGGGCCAGCATATGTCACCTATGTCACTTAGAACCAAATACAAAGCTCCACTACACATGTCATTGACCGACATACTATGAGATACGTGGCTGCTTCTAGTGTCTATTCAGAGAGGGTTTCAGACCATTTTCTAGAGTCATGAAATATGAGGAACACATATATCTGGGATTTTTCCTGCTAGAGCTGCACCGCTGACTTACGGAGAGCTTGCTGAGGACATTAGGGGTGAGACAGTCTCAGAGATGAATCACAGATTTCTTAACACTAGCCAGGGGATCACGAGAGGAGGAATCATCACAACACATCAGAGCCCACCCACACTAGAGGTATGTTAATTGACCGAGACATTGAGCTAGGCAGATCCTGACTCCCATGACGTCAAGGGGTCTCCCACCATTGACGAAGGCTACAACGGAAGATACAGATCACTCTAGTTCCATATGCAAGACGCCCAACCAGAGTACTGACCATGGAGGAGGTTGATGAGATTCAACAACGATCGATACGAGATTTCATTTGAGCCCACCAAACCCCCTGCCCCCCTCCCCTCTATGTTGTCTCAATTCTGAATCAACTTCAGATTCATTCCCCTTAGTTTTTTAGTTTTAGTGTTCTCTCTTTGTACTTTCCGTACTCATACATGATATCAGATTCACCAATTGTAACTTTTTGGTCTCATAGGTCTTTTTGGCCTTTCGAAGATGTTAATATAACATTTCATTTCATCTCTCTCTCTCTCTCTCTCTCTCTCTCTCTCTCTCTCTCTCTCTCTCTCTCGTTCTTGCTCATGTTCAAGTAAAAGAGAGAGAGAGAGAGAGAGAGAGAGAGAGAGATTCCTCCTAAAGCTCTCCACAAGGGAGCTTTTTTTATTTTTGCTACTACAAGTAAAAATCAAGAAAAAAGCTCCCTCAAAAAGCTCTCTCCATACCTCTACTCAATCTTCATGATGTAGGTGATCCTCTTGATGTCACTCTTTACCAAATTGATGTCGAACGCCCTATTTATGTATGCAATACGAGGCCTGATATTTAGTTTTCAGTCTCACATGTCAACAAATTTATCTATAGCCCAAGGTCTAATAATTGGCAGGTTGTCAATATAATTTTTGTTGCTTGAGTGTCACTTTGCATCTTAGCTTGTTATATCCCAAGGGAGGATCGTTGCCGCTAGATTTACATGCTTTTCCAAACTCAAATTGGGCAAGTTGTTATGACATGCGAGTATCCACGAGTGGTTTTTGTTTCATGCAACTTGGGAGTTCATGCATACCATGGTTGAGTAAGAAGCAACCTATTGTGACCACTTCCATTTGTGATGTTGAGTATAGGGTAGTCTTTATAGCTATGGTTGATGTGTGTATGGCTCAAATGCCTTATGGATGATTTGGGTAATGGACAAGACACTACCAACATCATCTACACTGACAATCAGAGCACGATGGTAGTTCTGAGGAACCAAGTTTTTCATACTCGCACAAAGCACATTGAGGTGCATTATCAAATATTTGGGCTTACCCCCCCTTGTGAATTAATCATGCACTCAATGCATATGGCACTTCCCTATACATTATGTGCTAGCTCTTGTTCACCGCATCACTCCTAGGGGGATTGTTACCATATACATGTAGTAGTGATGTGTGTGAACACACTTAGGCTTGTCGGGGCATTTTTTCCCTCCTTGGGAGGTTTTCTCTCCCGTGCATTGTATATACACCCATCACTCTAGGGTTGACTCATCTTTTCATTGTGCACTAAGAAATACTACTCTCTATTGTGTGTCTTCATCTTCTTTATCTTCTCCAAGCTGTGTGTGTTTCCCTACAACCCTATTTCCAACAATGGGACACATTTAACACTACCTGTAGTAACTCCGCTCTTGGCGATGGGATTGTTTTCAATGATCTAACTAGTACTTCCCTCCCGGAAGAGATTAGACATTCAACACATTTTAAATGAAAAAATGAAGAATAAAATTGTAGGAAATGAAAAGCCTTCTGACAATGGAAAGTCAAAAGAATTTCTACTTTCTATATATAAAGAGGTGGTCTTTTGTGCATGGTTAGAATTTTAAAGTTTTCATATACTTCTTTCTCTTCTTCAATAGTGTTTTCCTCTGTGTGTGTGTGTGTGTGTGTGCGTGTGTGTGTGTGTGTGTGTGTGTGTGTGTGTGTGTGTGTGTGTTAAATGCTCATTACAAGTTTAGTGAGATTATAGAAGAAAACCCAGTATAGCAGTCCAAGCTTTTACACAGACATGCTACCTAGAAAGATTACAAAACATAAGAACTTTATGCAACCAACCTACCACCATCATGGACTAGAGAACACTAGTAGAGCAAAATACTATCTCAAGCATGGGTGCCACCATAAAAAATCCCTCTCACAGAGCCAAATGTACATATAGTAGGAAACCAAAAACTCATATACATATATAAAGTAACAAAACCTGGTAGCCACAGAATCAACTGGATGAGCAAAAAGCCCCACAAAAGGTAGCCGATCTGAGTAGTAGCAGGAACCATCTTCAAAAAACAACCCAGGCTTTGCCACCAACCACCAACATTAGTGGGAAGCACAACAACTGACATACTTTGAGAATCCATGACTTCCATGGTATATACAAGAACCGCAAGTTTCGATGTAGCTACCATTGGACGTCTGGACCAGGGAGCACTTCATTCTAGCGGACTAGTGGAGTGCCCTCCACTACCTACAAAATGAAGATGCGATCAACAAGGAGAAATCTTGGGGGGGTCACTATATATAAAACTTATATATCTCAAAGATATCGTGTGCGTTCAAGGACTACTCATTAGCTGTGAATTTTCTAGCAATAAAATCCATCCCTTTCCTATTTAATTTGTTTTTTTTTTTCAAGATCATTTTTTCAACGCCCTTCTATATGTGATAATATGAAAAAGTATAGAATCAAATAATCCCTATGGGCGTCTTGAGTAGTCCTCACCAGCGTGCCTTTATGGGTAAAGTGCAACTGGCTTCTTTCTTCCGCAGTGCAGGGTTCTTGGAGTTCACCATGTAAGCATCAAGCCTCTAGCTATGAAATAGAAGAGAGAGAGGATCTAAAACGGTGCGAAAGACAACACTAGATACCCAAACAAATAATAAACTACTCAATTTGAAAGAAATCTATACACGATACGATAAAGTCGATCCTAGATAATCAACATGGAATATACAATGTCCTCGATAAGGCATCAACACGACCTTTCACACACTACATCACAATAAACCCTTTTACATGGTTTCTTATTGATCATAAACTTAGTCCATTCTTGATGTTTGTTGAAGCCTTCATTAACGGCACACTTAGGTCCAAAACCCATAGCATGATTATGTTTGGCACGTGCCAACATGCCAAAAAAGAGTCTTGGGTTGCCTTTCTTGACATCGGGTGATCAAAATGTGTTTTTGGTCCCAAAATGCCATTTACAGCACAATCTTTCCCTTCTCCTCTCTCTTCAAAAGCAGAACATAGCCTCGCTCCTCTCTCATGCATCAAAATCAGTTCCTTTTTAGATTTTCACCACTTCCTTCTCAAAGAGTGTCCACGTTGCCTCAAGCTACCAGGTCCTTTGCATGCTTCAAGAGACTGCCCATCCACTAAAGACCACAACCAAGGCTAAAGTCTTTCATGATTCTTCCACACTCCTAGCTCCATAAACACACGTACTGGTAAGTAGAATAATTACTAGACTGGGTACAAATCTACATTGCAACTTCAGTCAATCATGACTTTCCGTCACGAACTCGAAATGACAAGTTACAAAGTACATCTTGGAAAGTGCAATAAAACTTCCACCTAAAATTTTGACATTCCAAACCATATAAACCACCAAGAGAAACAAACATCGACCTTCCTAAATTGCGTAGAGTATCCAATTTGCATAGACATTGGTACTTATTTGCATCAGGGTCATCCACAAATACCACCATCATGTTCAAATGAGCTTGCATTTCCTAGCTTTGGCGGCTTTCTAGTGCCAACACAATTAAGGTGTACCAACATCGTCTTTGAACAATAGTGGCAATAGTCAATGTGGCCACATTATCTACTCATATGAACACACTTCAATGTGGCAATAGTCAATGGGTCCACATTATCTACTCATTTATATCATATATTGTAAGTAAAACACGCAAAACACACCACACACACACACACATGTATGTGCCATATACGTTTCCTTAGGGGGAGGGTATGTCTAGCAACATACATTTTTGGCCTACAAAGGGTAAAGGCCATAGAAATGCTTCTCTTTCTCTTTTAGTTGAAAATACAATTTTTAGAAGAACATCAATTTTGAAAAAACAAATGATTGGTTGAATGAAATAGTAGTGGCTCTTAGAGAGGAGAGGTGTGTAAAGGCAATTATAAAAAAATTTACTATCGCTA